>NC_135498.1:154881559-154939360 GCF_052857255.1 Amblyomma americanum
AGATTGGGGAGGATTTAGTGCGACCATTAGTAGATTTCGGTGGAATAAGAGCGGACTCTGTGCGATTAAGCTGGACTAGGGAGATAAGGGTGCATTAACGGGAGATTGCAGTGGATTTGCGGGCAGGTGAAAAGAAGTCAAGGCTGTTGCCTTCACAGACCATAAGTAGCTTAAGTTCCCGCTGAAAAGATAGTGTTTCCAGCGGCCAAGAAAGGTGTTGGCAGTTGCTCGAAAATATGACCCACGCAGTAGTCAGTGTGGTCAGCTGCTCGGTAGGGAATTCAAAATTTGCTCTTGCAGAGCATGACCTGTCATTTTTTCCTCCTCAGATCTCTTTAGTTTGCAGCCTGTGAGAATGGTTTTCAGAATGTTTAGTATTGATTTGTTTGCTAAAAGCAGACGGACGACAGTTTCTGCTTACGCGCGCCAGTACTATGTACTTTTGTAGCTGACACCAAAGTGTTAGTCCGCGACAAAATATTTCTGCCAGCATGCGCTGCCCGTGGAAGGACAACCCTAAACTATCAATTCTTGCAGACAGCACTGATAGGGGTGCGACAACTCTCAAAGAAGTAGATTGTAAGATGATAGGCTAGTTTCGCGAAGAAACAACGCTTGAAGCCAAAACGGCAGGGAATCAGGGCAGTGTTTGCGCACTTCGTCTACATCTTCGCGTCCTGTGTAACAGCTATCTGACTGAGAAATAGACTGACAGTGGCAGTCATGCATGTTTAGGATTGACAAAAATATCATGGCAATGCAATAAAGGCTGATTGAATAATGGGGGAAGCCATGAAAGTAAGCTTAGTAGACGACAGCACTACATGCGCCCTAAACATGATCTGTGTTTGCTGAAATCTCGAGAGAGCTGCAGCTCTGAGCTCCTCCAGCAAGATGTAAGGCTTCAGTGGAGTGGAGAGCAGCATCGTGATCTACCATAATGATGCTGCTGTTGAAAAGAAGGGGGTCTTGTGCTCGCGGAGGTAAAACTTGGATTGCCTTAGCTTTGCCCTGATCTGTTTGGGCACCAAGACAAGGCACGCATAGCCTATAATAGGCTTTAATTACATCGCTCAGAGCGGGTTTCTATTAACCACTCTCGCGGCAATCACTAGAAAACCAAGGTAATTATATGACATGAAAACAGAATGCATAAAAAGAAAGAAAACATATCATTTCTGAAGCTAAACAGTTGCAGCCATGTAGTTTTACTTCTAGCCTTAAGGCTGCGCTGTGGACGATGCTGATTGTGCAATAACTCCCTCATTTCAAACACACACCAGTGGCGGCGTTTGTGAACGCCACGAAAGGTCGCGAGGGCAGGGGTTCCTAAGGTAACCACCGTGTCGCAACTTTCACCACGAAATGCACTTGCCCCTGCGTGACCGGTGCCGCAGTATTCAGATGATTTCCCTCACTGAATATTCTAAGTGCGGACTAAAATATCAGGAAATACTAGGTCGATGCAAAACGAAGAAAACCACTTCGCTTCATACTATGACAACTGCGCAGGACACATTTTTTTTTCACAATACCTTCGATTATTCGGGGTTTCATAGCGTCACAGCAAACCGACACGGGCTATAAACAGTGCATTATGAAAATAAAGATGGTAACCGCGCGTCCATCACAGGCTGATTTAATCGTTGCTTTGCGTAACATTATCGACAATGAAGCGAGCAGGATAATAGGCCCACCGAGAGTTGTCCAGCATCAACTGCCGCGGGCCGCCCTCGGGCAGTGCCGTTGTAAATCATGCGCCAAGACGTCCCCTACTGTCGATTCAAAAATCGCATTCCTATACGCTCATATATCCGCCTATTTCTTGTTCTGAATAATTTGGGGTGACGCGACATCTGTCAATGGAGTTCACCACCAGGCTGTCATATTGCGGACGATTCCCGCAACTTCGCGTATCATTGATGACTTCGATGTATATTGGTTCGTTGCTCGTATTTACAGCCTGGGATTCCATATGTTTGGCTTCCCATTTTTGTATGCTATTCCCTCAAAACCTATATTTATTATTTGTTCATGATAAGACACGACGCACGATTGTCAATTATTCATTTTTTTTTGCATGTATTGCCGTCTTACTGTTACAGATTGCTTGGTGGTTAATGTAGTAAAACGAAACGAGTATAAATGCAAGAAGACATGCAAGTAGCACGCACATAAGATCAAGATGTTAGCTTCTTATATAATTATAGAAGTGATCACAAAAATTATTTCCTGGCAGTTCCAGCAGGAATCCATCTAACTCAATTATGTGGTAAATTCTGGCATTAAAAAATGAACATATTTGAAAAAATATGACGCGGTTTTAGTGAGATGATATTTAGCGGGTTTTTTTCACCTAGGAATGCGCGCGGTAGAGCAAACAGACGAGATAGACGCTGCGATGACGTTGTTTGGCCTTACAATGTTATGCAGAGTAATGAGGCGCTCAGGCGTACACAACTGATCGGAGTGTTGTTTCCATCATGCGATGAAAGAGACAAAATTGGTAGGCGTTTAACACAGTTAAAACGAGCAGTCGTGCGAAATCAGGTGATAATTCTTCAATTGAAGGAGGCATTTAAGCTTCGCCTTAAGGGCATGACGCGATGCGGATCCTGGTTTATTGTCCTCATATTCAGAATTCCTCATTGTCTACTTAACATTAATAAATGGCGGCGAGTCCTCATAACCACTGCCAGCGCAGTGGGGCAGCGGTTAAGTGACGCGCAACTGCACTGGCAGGAGGTTGCTCCTATCACAGCCACTCGTAGGGAATGTGCGACCCAAGTTTTTCAAGGATGCAGTGTAGGTGCCCTCTCGAATACCTGGTGCAGTGAAGATTTTCCTTCGAAATGTTGGTCATACTTTTGGTGCATAAATTAAACTGCTTTATTATAAAGAGCTTGAAGGATACAATTGGTAACAGAGGAATGGGGTGAGCAGACTGCGGACCCGTATCGTTTAAAGGCACCCTGACGATTTCACACTATTAGCCTGAATTCTATTAGTGCGAAAGCCCTACCTCACTAACAATCCTGAAATATCCGATGGGTCTCTGAAGCCTCCACCTTAGACTCTCAAGCTTTCGCCCTCTATGCCTCTCAGATACCTGCAAAAATAAAATATATATTGCCGTGACTGTATTTCGAGTCCGCATAGGCGCAAACAGATTAGCTTCGGTGGCCACTGCACGAGAGCATTATATTAATGCCACAACCGATCCCGCCTCGTGTTTAATCGCCAAATTCGCACTGCGCATTGCACGCCGTAGTTTTCTTCAACTTATACATCTATGCGCAAAAAGCGCCATTGTCCTCCTACCCCGCAGAATTGGCAGGTGGACATGAAGACTCTGGGATATTCATGAAAGGAATGGAAACGGCACATAACTGGCTCCCTGTTCAGTGGGCACTCAATTAAGCTATGAACTACGTGGAAGTGGTGACAGATGGCAACATTGCGGCAGAAACGCGCAATTGTAGCAAAAGGCCGTTGGCGTTCATTGGGTTCATTGTCTTTAACGTTGACAACGTACTAGTCTGCTCGCATAACCGGCTTCCTTTATGTGTGGACAGCTCAATCGCGCTTTGGGTACCTCGCGGCTTTGTCTACCTCCAAAAATCTGTGCCTTCACACAATGCTATTACAATAATAATACTAATTTCTCGCGAATAATAAGTTTAAAAGGATGTATGTACACTGATCTAAATCTCGTGATTCTTATAAACTACAGGGTACCCCGCAGGAGATATTAACATCCAACAAATAGTGAGGCGTCTTTGTCTCATCCAACTTTTTACGGGAACAGAACACATTCTACACAAGGTGTTCAAAGATGAAATATCAGGATTTGAAAAAAAATACAAAGAGCACTACACAAAAGTTGTTTTTGTACAGGAGATGTGCGGCCAGGCGGCAGCAAACTGTGAGAACAAATGTATACGTAATATCCGAATATCAGCGAATAACTAAATACAATAATTTTTCTCCACTGCAGTTAACATGCATGCCTACATTGAAAACTTAGAGATAGTGCGATTAGATGACTATTCTATTTTGTACAATTTTTTTACGCGCCTGTGTCCTGGGATATGCTTGTCTAAAATCCGTCTATTGAGGCATGCTAGACCGCGGCACTCGGCATGGAATGCCTCCCTGCTGTGACACATCCGCGGAGTGACAGCACCCAGTGTAACAAATAATGCTAACCATTCTCTATACTACTTGAAGCAAAGTTTCTCGAAGACTTCTTCATTAAACGACAGATTCACAAAATACTCGATCGACTTGGACTTGAGTATGGGACTTCTGTATGGTGGCTCTGGCTTTCATTTTCTAGTAATCTCCATCGAAGCTATTCAGAATCGGTCTGCTCGTAACATTCTTAGCAATATTAATTGTACTGACAGCACCAAATTTTTATGAGAACTAATTTTCAACCTTCTATACTTTCACTGCGTCTCCAAATTCAACGGCTATGTTTACACCAGGAAATGTACTACCATAATATGCTTCACAATCTGTTGCTTCAGCGACCCGCATACACATCACGTCGCTTGGACTACCGCCATAAAGTAACGTGTTTAACATGTCACACCTATGCTCTTTACCACTCATTCTTGCTTTGCACAATTCAGGATTACAAATATCTTCCTGAGGTGCTAGTTTCCATAACAGATAATAATTTATTTTAAAATGCTCTAACAACTCATTTTGGTTTTCTGAATTTAGCATAATTGCACTCTTTATAAATATTTTCGATCCAAACATATGTATGTGTCTGTTTTCTCTTTTTTTTGTATATTTAATGTGTTATGTACTCCATTTCACTCTAACTACCAACCAGGTCCCTAAGGGTACTACAAAAAAAGAATATATTTTGTGCTTAGCAATGCTAAACCCTCGTCAGTTTTTTTTTAGTTTTCTAGTGTGCTGGTGAAATACCAAAGTTCACGAGCTTTTGGGCATATAAGAACCACATGCTTGTGTCATTAGAGGGTAGTTATCAACGTGATGCCAAGGTAACCAAACTCGTTTACGCGGTGAAAGTATTGACCGTTATTTTTGGGTTATTATCTACTCAGTGGAAGCCTCATTAGTCATGGAAGCACTCCAGAATCAGGGTGTAGAAGAGTCTTATATGAAAATGCTGGAATATATATATTACCATTAAACAGCTGCCATAGTCTTTGATTAAGCGAGCAAAAAATTTCAAAATGAAGGATGTCATGCAAGGGAAACACGATCTCGCCAATGCAGTTGACTGCCTGTTTAAAAGAGGAGTTCAGAGGGCTGGATTCGGAAGAGGTAGAGGTAATAGTTAATGGAGAATACAAAAGTACCCTGTCAATAGATGGTGACATTGTGTTGCTTATATTGTATTATTATGGTGCTTAGCAATGAGATAGACATGAAGAGCAGAACGGTGGGTCTAAAAAATATCATGCAGAAAATAATTGATGTTCAACAGGCTCAAAAAGTAACAGCATTTTACAATTAGTATCGATTTGCTGGAAGTGGTAAGGGAATACGTCTACTTAGGGCAGGCAGTGTCTGCTGATCCGGATCACGAGAGTTAAATAACTATAGCCAAATACAACTCAAGTCTGCAGTGAAGCTCTGCCCACGTTCAAGACCGGTGCACGGAATTCCTCCACGAAAAAAAGTAGGCCGTTGTTAACACTTGTCTTGTCAAGTAAACAAGAATCCAATCACAAGAAGAAAGTTAGGACCTCTAAAAATTTGATACCTGGGTTTTTTAATACAGTCAAGAATTAAAAAAGTTGATTTCGTTTAGTTTTGTGAATGGCTAGTGGAGTAATACAGTAGGCCCCAGACCGTGGCCCAGTGTAACGACTGCTCTTTTTTTAAGTTGTATCCTACTATAGAAGAATAAGAATGAGTTGGAACTCATACGGAGGTTCTCTTATCTTGAAAGGCAGTATACCCATATCGCTGAAGAGAAATGTATAAAACAGCTGTATCTTACCGGTACTCACCTATAGGGCAGAAACGCGGAGGCTAACGAAAAAGGCTCAGCTTAAAAACAACGCATTGAGCTATAGAAAGAAAAATAAGTGTAACGTTAAGAGACCGGAAGAAGGAAGATTGGGTGAAGGAACAAACGCGGGTTAATAACAACCTAATCTAAATCAGGGGAAACAAATTTGCTTTGGAAGGGCATGCCATTCTAAGGCAAGATAACCGCTGATTCGTAACGGTAATGGAGTGGATTCCAAGAGAAGGAAAGCGTAGCAGGGGCGGCGGAACGTTAGGTGAGCCCAAGAGATTAAGAAGTTTTCCGTAATACGATGGCTGGCGCTGGAAAAGTAGAGGGCTAATTGAAAAAATAAAAGTATAGAAGAGACGTTTGCCCTTCAGTTGGCGTAGTAAGGCTGATGATGAGGATGATTGTAAATGTATTGAAAAAAAACTTTTTTTGATGAAAGTGATTGCAAAAAGTTTCGTAAAGCTAGTATTCGTTTGCGCATGCCGCTCCATTAAGAAACCTAGAAGAAAAACCTTTCTAAACAACATTTGAAACCGCGGGATGTTTTAAAGATCATAGTTCTGAACACATCCATTAGCGTGTAAAAGGAGTTGAAGGGAAATATTATCAATTATCCTTTTTATGACCTGAATATAGATGATAGAAAGGATCGGAGCAAAATAATAAAATTCCAGTTGTAAATACCAAAACTTCGTTATAAGTTACTCTCCCCGGCCTATGAGGTCTAGTTAGATAAATAGTGATAAAAGAAATCATTATAAAGGGTTTACTTTGTCCACACTAATTCCTCTTGAAGCAAACAAAATGCCGCTTTTGAAAACGGCAAAGCACGGAATTCATGGGAAAAACAAACACTGTGTTCTTTATGCGATTGAACACGGTATATACGTGGCGGAGAAAAAGTGGAAAAGTGGTAGCCCGTTGGCCATACAGTGCTGCTGCGGCGAAGCGCTTCTAACGCAATTTTCTCGCGACACCGAGAAAAAGAGTTTTCCGGGAATGCGGAAGCATTCTTCAGGAGTGGTGCCCATCTGACCGCCTTCGTATATATTTTGTTCGGGGGGAACAGACGATTTTCGACCGCCCGTGCTTCTATCCACCAATAAGCGACATCAAGGACATTCTTTCGCTTTCTCTTCCGGAAAGCCGACAACACTTTAGAGGAGCGTTTGCTCAAGAATTCAGCTAAGGGTGACTGTTCGGTCTTGTCGCATCGTGGAGGTTTTAGGAAGTGCTCCTCCTCTTCTCCACGAGATAGTCGACAGTGGAGCCGGCTCTCTCGTTTTGCCGGCCTTTGCGACAGCGCTCGGAAGGACGGAGGGTGTGGAAGTAGCACAAACGAGCAAAATCTACCTTTGGCGAGCAGCTCCTTTCTTGGCAAAGACACAAGATTCCTTTGCCACTCCCCGCTTGCCTCTTCACATCTTTCCTCAAGGCGTACGTATATAGTGAGTCAGTTACTGCCCGCTTCATGGCCTCCTAATAACCTGCTCTCAGATAACATCACGAAAAAGAAAGATAAGCAGCAAATTTACCCATTTCATTGGGGTCACTGGCTAGAGTAATATTCCACACGAACTTAAGCCCTGAGAGATAACAGTAAGGACTTAAATAATAAACAATATTCAAATGGGACTCTTTCATCTGGAAGGTTTACACAGATCCGGCTTTATTTTTTTTCCCTACTCACAGATCTCGGGCTTTATGGCGGTTCTAATATTGATGTGAATACTTAATTCGCTCGCTGTGCCATCAGCAGTAATTAGCCGGTACAAATGCTTTTTCGGTGAAACCGAAATGCTAGATGCCCGTGAACTGTGCGATGCCAGTGCCAGCTAATTTCGACCAGAAGCCAGTGGATGTTATCTGGAGCCCTCCAGTACGACGTACCTGATACCCTTCGTCACTTTAGAGATGATAAACGTCTCCGGAGATGTTAAACGTTAAATATTTTGCTGTATATACTGTGAAGTGAGATGAAACGATAATTTGCAGGTGGTGAAGTTTTAATTCCTGATTTGTATAACCGAATCACCCTCGCGATTTTTCATTGTGTAAGCAAGCTTGGAAAGCACAGTAGAGCAAAGACGAAAACACAAACAGAAACGAACACCACGGGCGCTGTTGTGGGGTGGGCAATGTTGAGATATCAAAACATTGCTCAAAACTCTTGTTTAGTAATATAGAAGTACAGGCAAATGCATTTTTAAAAATTTGGCATCAACGCATTCGTAGTCGGGTGAAGAAAATAATATTCAATGTTCAATAGGGTTAGCTATGATTTATGGGTCAATATATGCAGGAGGCATAACTACATATTTGGACTAGTGGGCGGCAGGTAAGTTAACGCCTGATGTGCGGGAAAATTCTTCACAAAGGTTTTGTTGAGCACCGAAAGGACACGAATTCCTGGGAATAGGATCCTCTGATTAGTCTATCAAAGTGATAAATTCGTTAGTTGCTGTGTTGATAATGCGCTAGAAATTGCTAATACGGGAACAAAGCATGGATGGTAAAATGGCAGAAGGAAACTATTACTTTGATTGATTTAGTGCTGATACGTTGTCGTTAGCCCCTGTTTTATACACATTTCGTTGCGAGTTACTCGAAGACAGTTTAGCACTGCTATATCAGCACTTCATTATGTTTGATAGACGTTCGATATAGGTTGTCTACCATGGAGCCTGCGGGTTAGAGACGATGCTACGAGTAAAAATTTACTTGTCGGATAACTCATGAATTCTGGCGGGAAAATATATCCCAGTTGGCTTGAACAGATCGCTTATAAAAATTCCTGAAGACGATTTTCATTAACGCTGTCAATTCATGATTAGTTGCATCAAGATTAGCTCTATTGTAGTCATGGTCTTTTTTCTTTTTGGCGGACTTGGGACAATTCGCGTTTGTGTTGAAAATTAGCTAAGAGCGATCAAAGAGCAAAGAGTGTTAGGCAAATAACCATTAGCGGAAGCAATGTCACGCCGTTTGGTTAGAATCAAATCTAAGATTTCAACGGTATTAACGGATCATCTGGCAGCTTGGGTGAATAATTGAATAGGAGTAAGTTACCGCCTTCTGGTAGAAGCAGCGATGGCGTAGAGGTAGAACATCCGCCTCGCGTGCAAGAGGACCGGTGTTCAAATCCTGGTGCCGCGCAATTCTACACCGGGTTTAAAAAAAAAAATCCGCGTGTCGATGGAATTGCATAACCAGGCCTGGAATGCGGCCTTATCTCGGTGACCAGAACCGACAACGCACTCTCTCACCAGAGCAGGATTTGGCCACCCTGGTGTAGTACTTGGCCACAACCTTCTATGATCAAACCAATTAACCCTCGGCCCTCAGTCCCCAGCGGCTGCAGAGCAACTGACCACGGCGGCGGTCATACCTGTGACGCAGCGGAGGGTGCTAAGAATCTCTGGCTCCGGACAGGCCGCCATTGGAATCTGAACCTGGCAACGTTTAACGCTAGAACTTTCGCTAGTGAGGCTAGCCTAGCAGTGCTGTTCGAGGAACTAGCGGGAATTAAATGGGATGTGATAGGGCTTAGCGAAGTTAGGAGGACAGGTGAGGCGTATACAGTACTAAAGGACGGACACATACTGTGCTATCGCGGGTTAGAGGGTAGACGAGAACTAGGTGTGGGTTTCCTCATTAATAAAGATATAGCTGGCAACGTAGAGGAGCTTTACAGTATTAAGGAGAGGGTAGCAGCTATAGTAATTAGGCTGAATAGGAGGTACAAGCTGAAAGTGGTGCAGACCTACGCACCCACCTCCAGCCATGATGACCAGACCGTTGAAAGCTTCTATGAGGACGTAGAATCAGCAATGAATAGAGTAAAATCGCAGTACACTGTACTGATGGGCGACTTCAATGCGAAGGTGGGCAAGAAGCAGGCTGACGACCACGCGGTAGGTGACTATGAGATAGGCTCTAGAAATAGCAGGGGAGAGTTATTAGTCGAATTCGCGGATAGAAATAATTTACGGATCATGAATACCTTCTTACGCAAACGAGAAAACAGGAAGTGGACCTGGAAGAGCCCCAATGGTGAGATTAAAAATGAAATAGACTTCATACTATGCGCTAAACCTGGCATCATTCAGGATGTGGCCGTCCTCGGAAGGGTGCGTTGCAGCGACCATAGAATGGTAAGGTCTAGAATTACCCTAGACTTGAAGAGGGAACGGAAGAAGCTAGCGAAGAAGAAGACCAATAACGAGTTAGCCGTAAGAGGGAAAGCACAGGAGTTTAGGATAGCGCTGCAAAACAGATACTCGGCTTTAACTGAGGAAGATGATCTTGATGTTCATTCAATGCACGATAACCTGACATCAATAATTACGGAGTGCGCAGTAGAAGTAGGCGGCAGGACAGTTCGAAAAGATACCGGGAAGCTATCTCAGGTGACGAAAGATCTGATTAAGAAGCGCCAAAACATGAAGGCATCTAACACTACCGATAGAATAGAACTAACGGAGCTATCAAAGTTAATAAATAAGCGCAAGGTAGCCGACATAAGGAAGTTTAATATGGAGAGAATCGAGCATGCTCTAAAGAACGGAGGTAGCCTAAAAACAGTGAAGAGGAAACTAGGCATAGGTAAAAACCAGATGTATGCATTAAGAGACAAGCAGGGCAATGTCATTAGCAATATGGATAAGATAGTTAACGTAGCCGAAGAGTTCTACACAGACCTGTACAGTAGCCAATGTAATCAGAACGCTAATGAGAAAGACAGCAGTGCACAGCAATGCGTCATCCCGCCAGTAACGAAAGATGAAGTAAAGAAAGCCTTAGAAGCAATGAAGAGGGGAAAAACAGCTGGGGAGGATCAGGTAACAGCAGATCTGTTGAAGGATGGAGGGGACATCGTGCTAGAAAAACTAGCCACTCTGTATACGCAATGCCTTATGACCTCGACTGTACCAGAAGCTTGGAAGAATGCAAACATTATCTTAATTCATAAGAAGGGAGACGCCAAGGACTTGAAAAATTACAGGCCGATCAGCTTACTATCCGTTGCCTACAAAGTATTTACTAAGGTAATCGCTAATAGAGTCAGGGCAACGTTAGACTTTAATCAACCAAATGATCAGGCAGGCTTTCGTAAAGGATATTCTACAATAGATCATATTCACACCATCAATCAGGTGATAGAGAAATGCGCAGAATATAACCAACCTCTATATATATCTTTCATTGATTACGAGAAAGCATTCGACTCAGTGGAAACCTCAGCAGTCGTACAGGCATTGCGTAATCAGGGGGCAGAAGAGCCTTATGTCAAAATACTGGAAGATATATACAGCAACTGCACAGCTACTATAGTCCTCCATAAAGTCAGCAATAAAATTCCAATAAGGAAGGGCGTCAGGCAAGGAGACACGATCTCGCCAATGCTGTTCACCGCATGTTTGCAGGAGGTATTTCGAGGCCTGAATTGGGAACAGTTGGGAATAAGAATAAATGAAGAATACCTAAATAATCGGAGATTTGCTGATGACATTGCCTTGCTGAGTCACTCAGGAGGTGAACTGCAAATCATGATCAACGAGTTAGACAGGCAGAGCAGATCGATGGGTCTAAAAATTAACATGCAGAAAACCAAGGTAATGTTCAACAGCCTAGCAAGGGAACAACAGTTCACAATTGGCAGCGAGAGCCTAGAAATTGTGCCGGAATACGTCTACTTAGGGCAGGTAGTGACAGCTGATCCGTATCATGAGAGGGAGATAACTAGAAGGATAAGAATGGGGTGGAGCGCATATGGCAAATTCTCGCAGATCATGAGTGGCAGTTTACCAATTTCCCTCAAGAGGAAAGTGTACAACAGCATAATCTTACCGGTACTCACCTACGGGGCAGAAACGTGGAGGCTAACGAAAAGAGTTCAGCTTAAGTTAAGGACAACGCAGCGAGCCATGGAAAGAAAAATGATAGGTGTAACGTTAAGAGATCGGAAGCGGGCAGAGTGGGTGAGGGAACAAACACGGGTTAATGACATCCTAGTCGAAATCAAGAGAAAGAAATGGGCTTGGGCAGGGCATGTAATGCGAAGGCAAGATAACCGCTGGTCTTTAAGGGTAACGGAGTGGGTTCCAAGAGAAAGTAAGCGTAGCAGGGGGCGGCAGAAGATTAGATGGGCGGATGAGATTAAGAAGTTTGCAGGCAAAGGGTGGATGCAGCTGGCAAAGGATAGGGTTAATTGGAGAGACATGGGAGAGGCCTTTGCCCTGCAGTGGGTGTAGTAGGGCTGATGATGATGATGATGACGAGCGCCTTCTGGCTATGCACTCCACTCTATCAATGCTCTCATTCCACTATAACCGCCCTCCTTTCAAGGTAACCACCCACCGAAAGGTTCCCTATTAACAGCTCCGGTTGCACACATGTTTAAGCTCCCGACGTGTTCTCTTCATTCAACGGCTTCCACCTGCAGGTTGGTTCGCCTGGCAACCACAGTCCGGGTGCGCATTCCTCCACTCTCCTTATTCACGTCCTTCGCTGTACACTGCAGCTACCCTCCCGGCAATTCCATCTGGAACCACTCACCATTTATACCTACTGCTACTGCTGCTCTTCCTCCTCCTCCTCCTACTACTACTACTACTACTACAACTCCTACTCCTACTACTACTACTACTGCTACTATTACTACTACTACTACTTCTACTACTACCACTACTACTGCTGCTACTACTACTAGAACAGGCACTTAAAAGCTATCGGTGTTGAAATCAGCTGCTCTCTATTTGGAAGAAAATAGTTTGCAGGGTAAAAAATCTACGGCTTTTCGATTTGCCTTTGAATCTGCCTGCCAATTAATCCCGAAAAGGCTGTGCTGGCTGCGGGAGGCTATACGTCAATAAATAAATATAGGTTGCTACCTCCTGTCTGACCCCATTCTCGTTCCGCTCTTTCTCTACAAGAAATTGCAAGGTAGAAACACGACCAGAATAACACGCATTTCGTGATAACTTGGTTGGTTTGTAACTGCGGTGATGAGCTAATTTTCTGCGTTTTATTATCCGTCGATAGACTCCATTTCGACCAAGGCTAAATGACAAGACATGTGCGCTTGCAACTTGACAAAGGTTAGTATCTGAGGCGGTGGTGATTAAACCTCATCTCTTTGTTGCAGTGTTTCTAAAGTTTTTTTAATCAGCTAAGGCATCTGCATATTAGTTTAAAACTTGAGCACAAATGGTGCGGTGCTCCTGTACGTTCTAGAATACATGCGTTGAATTTAGAGTTCTGTACCAGCGTAAGCTATACCGGCATATTTCAAGTGTTCAATATTGTCGGACTTGTCGTCACGTCCACATGACGTGTTCGGTACCAAAAAATCTACAACTTAGGAGATATCTACAAAGCTGCTGGTCGCAACAAGGAAATTCTACGGTTGCCACTTGGCCGATCTACCTTACACGCCTCCCTCCCGCTGGTTGGAACAAGGGAATCATACAGTTTCAGTAACTGAATTCTTACCGGTGCCCTAAACCAGACCGTCGTGCCAGACCACTTCCCGTCAGCCACGACTCTGCCTAATCATTCACACGCTGCTGCGGGTATTTGTGTTGGTCCAGTGGCAGTGGAGGTCACGCCTGCGTTATCAGCATGTTAATCATTTCGCAAAACAGCTAGTGCTCAGCACTTGTAGTGCCCTGGGGCTGGGCATACATAATTGTTTTTATGACACCAGCATTCCAAGCTCAATTTATTGACATAGCAGAGAGGTAAGTGAGGTTAAGCAAGGAAAACAAACTGGCGACAGGTGAAGACGCGTGGCTCTTAGCTGGCACAAGTAAACACGCAAAAAGGAAAATTTCGGCTACCGAATAAGTTACTCCAGGTTCTGTCAAGGCGGAAAGCTGGGCTTCTTTTTTGTTCACAAGGTTAACGCGAAAGCGATGAGTGTCCCGTCCGGCGGAAAACGCGGCTTCGCCATCGTTGTGGCTGCAGCATCCTAATTGGTCCATATGTTAGGTAGAAAAGCAGTTCCGCTGAAAATAAAAGTCTCGTCCATTGTAACTGAGCCGTAGTCCATTGGTTCGGCAAAAAGGCATTCGTTCACGGCTGTTTGATCATTTGTACACAACGTTGACTGCAGTTCCATAATCTATTCCAAGGTTTGTTTTGGCTTTTGCATTTGTTGATGCCCCACTTTTCATGAGCTTTGTCCTTTCTCCATCCTTCTCTCCGTCTCTACCCACTGTATATATTTCCGCCCTTTTCGTTCTCGTTCATTAAACCTTATTTGTCAGCGCTGTGTTCGGCGTTTCCATGTGTGTCTAAATGTACCTGTGTCCCAAAGTTCACGCTGGCCCACAGATGGTTCGGCAGCAGAGAACGCGACATCCTCACCCCTATGAATTTTTTTATTGCAATATTTCGACCATATATGACAAACACTGAAGGAACATTCACCAAATCATGACACCAGCAACCTACCAGACATACCTGGCAGGCCTTGTCATGTTTGAAATTCTCTCAACCGCCTAAAATGTTGCCGCCTAACGGTAGACAATTGATGACCATGATAGAAATTTTAACACTTCCAAAAGTGTATGTACACTTTTCGGACAACATACGGGCTCATGTCGCGCTTCAGGATCGCAGTAATAAACCGCCATTCTGGAGCACCATACACTACGGAGGCCCTAGAGCATGATTCCGTCAAGGGGGATTTTGTTCAGAAGTGAGGAAGATGGTGGCCTCGAGCTCAGACATCTATTTCTACGCCAGCTTATCATCTACACCATAATGGAGAGTTCGTTCACTGAAAATACCTGAAAGCCTTGTACAAACACCTCCCATCGCCCAGTAGAGAAAGTACATTACAGGAAAATTAAGTTACCGTCACTAATTCGCTTCACCAATGATTAAGAATGATAACAGCAAACGTATTGATGTGTGCGAAAGATAGCACCATGGGACCTCAAAACGGCCATATGAACCCCTTAATGCTATCGCGACATGCTGGCAAGGTCTACGCAATGTCTCTCGAGTTTTTTATAACATAACTAACGCTCTAGACGTAGACGAAATATATCTGACGTTTAGCGCTCGTCGTGTCTCGTTTCATTTCTTCGTCCATGCCTTAAGCGGCGGTATTGTTATAATAAGGGTTCTTCATATGGTATATTGAAGCTTTGTTCATGCACTCTTAAAAATAACTGCACACCTTCAGATAATCTCAGCCGTTAAGTGTGCACTTATCTAGACATGTTCGTAGTCCTAATGCTATTCTGTATCATGTACTACGTATCTTTCCGGGTACAAAATAATAACACCATCAGATGCGTGCGCAAAATCAATATAAACACGCGTTTTTATGACGCGATTGGAAGGGGCCCACGTTTTAAGGGGGACGGGAAAAGGGCTATTATGAGGCTTCAACTCTGCCTATAGCACGCTATAAGTATTCCATGGGAGATCAGTGGGGCGCGACAACAGGCCATTCCAAGAAATACAATTGTTTTGAGCTCTTTTTGCGACCGGCGGACATTGCTGTTAATCGCCAGCTTGTGGCAGCTTTTAATGTGGCTGAAGTTCCGTCATCAACCTTCGTGAATATCGGCCTTGTTGCGTACGATGGAAGAGTGCGCGGTTGTCGTTTTGATTCCATGCAAGCGTGGATGTCTCCATGGGAATGGCCCAGTGCATGGCACCCACTTTCGAGCCTGGCTTGTGGCTCGGAAGAAGAAGTGGTGGTACTGAACTTCAGGAGAGTTAACTGCTGGGCTAGTTGGTGTTGCATACTGAAAGAAAGATTTTGCGCCTAACACACACCACACACAGAAAGAAGACGACACCACGGGCGCACACTTCAACTGTTTATTGAGGGTGAAGCACTCGACATATATAGGCCACGAAACAAAACACTGCGCATGCGTACAAGGTAACATGAAAAAAACACTAGCTGATTAGGCGCGATAAAAACTTGCGCTCAGCCTCATAAAGAAAACCGATGTATCACTAACACAGTTAGGGCCCGCTTTCTTGATGTAGAACGCTTCCAGAGTTTCTCGGGATGTCTGACACCTGCCTCTACCCAAAATCCTCGCCTCACGGAACCGTGGGAAGCAATCGGTGCAGGCTCTGCAGTGAACCACAAGTCGCTCACCTTCGTTATTTTTTATATCTAGTGCATGCTCCCTAAGCCGGTCATTGACACAACGCCCCGTCTGTCCAATATAGGATTTTCCGCAGGACAGAGGAATTTCATAAACCACATTTGTGGCACACTTCACAAAACGCTGGCCATGTTTCTTCTGGCAGCCAAGCTTTTGCCTATCGCAAGTAATGCGACGGCTTATCTGGGAAAGCTTTTGGGGAGCCGAGAATACCATCGGTACATTATACCGGTTAGCGACTTTTTTCAAGCCGTGCGTGACCTTATGAATGTATGGGAATACTACAGGCCACTCTTTCTTCTTCGGTTCTACCCTGCTTACCCCAGCCTTCAACTTCTTCAAAAGCGTTTCAGCCACAGGGACCAATACCGACTCAGGGAAGCCAGCTGCAACGAGCCTGCTCAATTGGTTGCAAAAACTTGCCGGCATTTCATGCACACACGACTTCCGGAGCGATGACTCCAGGCAGAGGTTGGCGATGCTTCTTTTTACAACTTTGGAGTGGGCCGAATTGTACGGCAGGAGCCCTTTCTTCGCACGAGGGGAGTAAGCCCAACAGATGTGCCCATCTGAAAACTTTAGCTGTAAATCTAAAAACTGAAGCGACCCATTATCCGGTCGCTCATAGGTTTCGTTACATGGATGACGTTTTAGTAGTTTTAAACAAGAAGTACTCCGTTTCGAATCAGGCTACAGTTAGGAGTGTTTTAGATGATTTTTGAAACCTAGGAAAAGGGCTACGTTTTACCTATGAGCTACCGGATAATGGGTCGCTTCAGTTTTTAGATTTACAGCTAAAGTTTTCAGATGGGCACATCTGTTGGGCTTACTCCCCTCGTGCGAAGAAAGGGCTCCTGCCGTACAATTCGGCCCACTCCAAAGTTGTAAAAAGAGGCATCGCCAACCTCTGCCTGGAGTCATCGCTCCGGAAGTCGTGTGTGCATGAAATGCAGGCAAGGTTTTGCAACCAATTGAGCAGGCTCGTTGCAGCTGGCTTCCCTGAGTCGGTATTGGTCCCTGTGGTTGAAACGCTTTTGAAGAAGTTGAAGGCTGGGATAAGCAGGGTAGAACCGAAGAAGATAGGGTGGCCTGTAGTATTCCGATAAATTTATAAGGTCACGCACGGCTTGAAAAAAGTCGCTAACCGGTATAATGTACCGATGGTATTCTCGGCTCCCCAAAAGCGTTCCCAGTTAAGCCGTCGCATTACTTGCGATAGGCAAAAGCTTGGCTGCCAGAAGAAACATGGCCAGCGTTTCGTGAAGTCTGCCACAAATGTGGTTTATGAAATTCCTCTGTCCTGCGGAAAATCCTATATTGGACAGACGGGGCGTTGTGTCAATGACCGGCTTAGGGAGCATGCACTAGATATAAAAAATAACGAAGGTGAGTGACTTGTGGTTCACTGCAGAGCCTGCACCGATTGCTTCCCACGGTTCCATGAGGCGAGGAGTTTGGGTAGAGGCAGGTGTCAGACATCCCGAGAAACTTTGGAAGCGTTCTGCATCAAGAAAGCGGGCCCTAACTGTGTTAGTGATACATCGGTTTTTCTTTATGAGGCTGAGCGCAAGTTTTTATCGCGCCTAATCAGCTAGTGTTTTTTTCATGTTACCTTGTACGCATATGCAGTGTTTTTTTTTGTGGCCTATATATGTCGAGTGCTTCACCCTCAATAAACAGTTGAAGTGTGCGCCCGTGGTGTCGTCTTCTTTCTGTGTGTGGTGTGTGTTAGGCGCAAAATCTTTCTTTCAGTGTACTGAACTTCCCTTGTTTGCAGCTCTTTCACTTTACTGCATGTTTTTTATTTTGTGCGCGAACCGTGTCTTCGTCATCCTCCGAGATGGCGGGTGCACATCCCCTGCGTCCACCCGTCGTGGCCGTCGAAAAGACTGCGGTCCTACCAGCTGGCAACTCCAGCGCCACGAATGTCGCCGATGTGGAGCTTCCGGGTTCGTCTGATGAATCTACAGAGACAGAGATCGAATCTGACAGCAGCAGTTTCGCGCTTGTTGAATTTCGTCAATATTCGGTGAATTTCGTCAATATCAACAATGATTAACCTTCCTTTCTGCGTGGCACGTCGTACAGCAGCTGCTTGGACGTGTCGTTTGTTTCAGCAAGCCTCCAGTCTTACCTCAGCTGGTGCAGTGACCTGGAAACTCATGGGAGTGACCACATTCGAGCGTATTAATGTGTCAAATGGTACGCACCTAACACTTCGTCCTGATAACGTCCTCTCTCAGTGAGACCACGCGGTATATATGTGCGTATACGCCAGGATCTGCTATCGACGTGGAATGCGAGAGACTAGGCGGCAGTCCGTCGGCGCACCGAAAATAAATAAAGAACTAAATGCACGTATGATTTCGCCCTTTGTCGCCTAGCTCAACGGAAAATAAAGCGCCACCTCGGGAGATAAGGGAGACAACGATGGAGGCAGATCTGCTCATCGCTGGACCCTCGCAAACCGCTGTCGCGTATTTGGCATGTAACCATAGCTTGCGTTCACCCCGACAAAAACGGTATTCTTTCCATGCCCTGTCCATTTAGCAACGCCGTAATAATGTAGAGGTAGCGGAAGAATTCTGCAAAATTGTTGTGGGCACAACTCCGGTAGCATCAGTTTTCAGGCTTTTGTGCCACATTCGCCAGACGACCACTATTACATGCTATTCACCATACCTGAACTAGAAGCTGCTCTTTTTTGTGCAGGCGTGCATCTACACCTGGTCCTGCCGGGACTTAGCACGCGTCTCTCTCTCACCTTGGCATGGAAGGCCGAAATGTGCTGCTCAGTTACTACAATGATACATGGGTCTCCGGAATCGTTGCAGAACACTGGAAGATCAGCGCCTGGTTGCTCTTTTTAAGCCTCGAATGCCTCCTTATGAGCTTTACTCATACCGGCCAGGAGCACTAGCAAGCTGCGTCGGTAAGGGTGTGGAGCGAATGGTGCTGGCGTGCATAGAATGGTTTTTAGAGCAGAATTCTCTCTATCCGAACATGATGACCGGGTTCTGGCGGGGAAATTTTTCGATTGACAGCGTAATCGACCTCATATCGACCGTGAACAAGAAAAACGTAGTCGCCGACTCGTCGCTGCTGTCTTTTTGGACATCAAAGGGGCCTACGATAATGTTCGTTATGATGCCGTCTTGGATACCCTTGACGACATAGGCGTTGGCGTTCGGGTGTACTCGTGAATTGTGAGCTACCTCAACGGCCGTTCCGGTTACATGTCTACGCCTGGTGCAAAGGCTGCCTGTCGTTAGGATTGCCGTGGAGTTCCTCAGGGAGGAGTTCTCAGCCCAACCCTATTTTCCATGGCATAGATTGGACTGCTGATGATGTTGAGTGAACTTCCCATTCACATTCACCAAAGGCACCGACCTGCGTCACCAAAGGCATCAACAGCTGCTTCCGTAATCTCTGCTCAGCAGACTACCCGCAGATTCATTTCAGGACACAAGTCTACTTCAACCGCTGCAGAGGTTGTGGGCCTTCGGGAAGAGATTGGCCACATCTGAGGAGAACCGCCTCAGGAGTGGTGCATTTTAACTGACTGTAAACCTGCGCTACAAATTTTGGGATGCTTCCTACAACACACATCGCCTACCAAGCTCTGGCTCTTGATATCGCCAGTCTCCTGTCATTTGCTTAGGAAAAAAGGCCACCGTATAGTGTTCCGATGGATTCCTCCACACTGCGGACTCGATGGAAATGAGACCGCGGACGCTGCAGCGAGCAGCGCCTTCAGCAGTGGCCTGCGTACAGCTGTGCTGTTCTCTAGACCGTACACCACTTGCTTTCTTTCGGAATCAATGAGGAGTGCGACTTCTAGATAAAGCGCACTGCCAGACACTCGACACATCCGCCTTAAACGGCTGGATCTGGGGATGACCTTTTCAGTTCCTCGCGGAATATCACGCGCTATTGCATGCCTAATCTATAGATTACGCTTGAGCGTCGCCTTCACGCGCAAATGCTTACACTTAATAGGACCAGTGGACTCCCCGGACTGTACCACATGTGGCGTGCTAGAGACTATACATCATGTTTTAGCGGCATGTCCTGCATATTCACGTGAAATACACATGCTCGCATCTGCTCTGAAGTCTGTGGACACAAGGACCCTCTCGGAGGATTTGATCCTCGGCGCCTGGCCAGATTGTTTGACAGCAGTAAAAGCAACGCGAGCGCTCTCAGGCTTTTTAAGCGACACGGACCTTGCCTCTCGTTGGTGATAAAAGAAAATGTGCCGTGTTTATTTTTTTATCTATGTATTTTTTTCATCTGCCTCCTCTCATCATCGCCATCCCCCATCGTGACCCTCTTTTTCTCGTTTTCCCGTTCTCCAGTGTAGCGTTGCAGACCATATATTTATTTTTCAGGCCAACTTCTCTTCCTTTCCCGTCAATAAACCCTCTCTCTCTTTTGGGCCTCGGGCAGAGAGCCGCCCAGCTTTCTGTCGCAAAATTTACTGAGCAAATTTCGGTATGACGAGTTCTTGATAGAGCTTGCCGCGCCTATTTTAGACATCGCTCGGAACATTCTCCTGACTGCGATTGTTATTTACTAGGAGCAGAAAATGGCAAGTAAAGTCACTATTTTCCTTCTGCTCTTTCATCGTTCAGATGCGGGCGGTTCACTGGCCTCTTCGTCACTTAATAAACTCACAGGCTCCTTCCCAACAACACCTTCACTTTCTTGTTTTCTTGAAACCTCTTTCACCTTCACCTAACGAAATTTCCTCTCCCATGCCTCAACGAAACTTTCAGTAGCATTTTCAACCCTGCCTCAAGAACTTGCTCACATTTATGGAGTCTATATACTGGTGTATTATTTTCTGCTCTCAAACCGATCACCATGGGCAGCCGTGGTGGCTCAGTGGCTATGGCGCTCGGCTAGTGACCAGAAAGGCGTTGTTCTATCCCGTCCGCAGCGGTCGAATTTCGATCAAGGCGAAACTCTAGGGGCGCGTGTACTCTGCGATGTAACTGCAACGTAAACAACCCCGGGCGTTCGAAATTTTCGGACACCTTCACTACAGCGTCCCTCATAGCCTGAGCCGCGTTTGACGTTGAACCCCATAAACCCAATCCAGATAACCTTGGAACATCTGCATTGCACCTGCAGTCAACATATGCATAATACTAATAATCATCTTTATTAACATAAGATTTACAAACCAGTAAGATATGATGGGCCCTACTCTGCCACAAGTTGTCGACTATCTCGAACTTCTATCGAAGTGGGGATGTCAACACAGGTGGCTCAGTTAACTCAACCAGTTCGAAGGGGTCTGTGGTAATCCCAGCGAGATCTATCTTGATACAGGTGAAGACTACGTACCACACTTCCTCAAGTGGCTTGGAACGGGATTCCCTTTGGGCTGCAGTTCAGTTCATCAGGCAAGAACGACCCCCAAATCGTCAGTTTTCGCTCATACCAAAGCAGCGCTTCAACGCCTGCTAGCTACACTACGCCACGGGTCGCATTAACAACTCGTTGGATAGATTTACGACGTGAATCACTATTTCATTACCAAAGGTTGCACTTTCATTTTTCAATAGCTGCCAAAAACTGTAGTATCAAAGGGAATAATCAGAATTGACGCGGCATGCGTGTATCGCAGGTTGGCGCTGGGGTCACACTTTCTGTGTGGAACATTGGCGAGTATTTCAGCCGTCGTAGAGGACATGGAACTATGGAATGTGCGTTTATTTTCGTCGTAATATACTGCGTTGCTATGAAACTTAGCAGTACGATCTCTTCCTCGCTATTGCTTTTTTCAAAGAAATACACATTCTGGACTAGGATGGGGCAACAACTCTGCTTGTGAAAGATGTGGATGCGAGGAGACAATCGTACATCTCCAGCGCAAAGACCCTGGTTTGAGACCAAAGACACGCTGCTTTATGCTCTGGACAGCCTCGATCTTCGCCCTACAACAGAGACAGATCCTCGGAACGCGGTCACAGCAGTCGACTGCTCTCCAGGCCTACAAGGTACTGTTTTGCTGAATCCGAGCGGACTGGGCTTGAGTGAGAAACTGAAACTATGCTCGTAGGCGCTCCTCTCTTTCTGTAATCAATCCCCACATCCACTTCTCTAGTGAAGGGTAGCCAACATGAACACATTCTGGTTATCATCTCTGCGTTCCTTCTTCCGAAGACGAAGTTATTTCTATCAGAACGCTACCTTCACGCCTCTGCAGTTTGTTTTGTAATTTGAGCCATAACCCGGGAGTCCCGCTCCCTTTCTCACACGGCAATTGAAGTGGAGGTTCAACAGCCTCCCTTGGAACCCGGTGGGTCGGTTGCAGCCGCGCAGAGGAAACGCCTCTACCACTATAGTGACGCAATCAGCAAGGCACCCGAGGTGTGCTCGGCGGCAAGTGATGACTCTTCGATGGACAATGGGTTCGTACGCAAGGGCAAGCGAGACTGCGCCGAAGAGGACTTGTCCTCACCAAGCACGTCTACGATCAATAAGGCACGACATCCTCCGAAACATAGCGTCTTGTTTGTGCCTGATACGCCAGCCGACAACCTCAACCTCCTTGAACAGGCATGCCATGCCCTATGTCCCTTGAAGGCCTCCTCACTGGGTGGATTAAATACGTCAGCGTTAACCCCTAGAAAAAAAAATCATCGCCATTGATGCCATAGAGCCGAGCGCTCTACAAAGTTTGACCTCCGTTAACAAACTCGGCAACATCATCGTACGTTCTCATGTCCTCCAAGACAGCGGCACTGCAGTAGGCGTCCTTTAAAACGCCTACAAGGCCATCGCTAAGGCTTATTTGCCTATTTTAATCAAGCCAGACTGGCCACAGCATGTCAATAATGGAAGTACGGCACCTTGCAAGATCTTAGTGCATCAAGCTGACCTTCAAGGGCGACTTCATATCGTTTATGTAAAATTTGGGCATTTCCGATATCGAGTTCTCTTTCGTGCCCAAGCCACGGCAATGCAGAAAGTGCATGAAGATCGGGCACCTGAGTGGCGTCTGGAAGAACAGCATCGTATGCCATAGATCCTCCGAGTCGACAGCGGCGACATTTGCCGCGCGTCTACCATGAAATTCGCCAACTGCCATGGCCCTCACAATTCCTCCTCAAAAAAAAGAACGAGCAGTGCTGAAGGAAATGGTGCGACATCAGTCTACGCATAGTTAGGCCGCTGCTAAGGTGCGACGACATCGTTCGCATCGTCGAAAGTCCTCTAAGAAAGCCGTTACTTTTGTTAGAGAGGCCTCCTCCTCAATCTGCCGGACTAACTCAAGGGAGGAGTACGGCTGGTGAAGCGTGACTTCCTGCTTCGTCGTTACCTGGCCATCACTCCCGAAACGTTGCACGTCCACTGGGCTTGGAAAGACAATGCCATTTAAATGTTCTGCACCTGCTGTTGATCCGGAGAAAGGCCAAGATATCTGCCATGGCCAAGAACGGCAGGTTATAGGAATGCGCAAGTTCGTACATGTGCCATCCGTGCAGTGCTGGCAAGCCTGCGCACACGCCAGCAGCACAGACGTCTCTACAAGTACTCGTCGCGCTAAGTACTGTTCTAGCATCTCTACAGTGGCAGGAACAATAGCTCCGCAGCATTATTATTATTGAAAAGCAACTGAAGGAAGCCTCTATTTTTTAATAGAATACCCATGGGCTCCAGTCCCGCATTTCAGATTCGGCAATATGTTTACGTAAATAATTTACCCATCATTGTCATTTGTGAGCCGAATGTACCAACGATATTGAGACTGTTAGTCTACAAGGCGTTTCATCACCCACGCACCGAAGGAACAGTAAAGTCATCGTCTATCTTCCGCGTGAACTTGCGTATGTGCTCCATCCTGGTCCCCACAAGTACGACAATCATTATGTTTGCCTAGCAGTAAAGATACAATCTCTTGTGAACGCTTTTGGGTGCGTAATTGTCGCCATCAATTCTATTTGACGCCACACGACTGAGTGACCTGATGGCGGTTACACTTGAGCATTGGGTTGCAATGGCCGACTTTAACGCTCACCACAACAAGTGGGGAGGCGTAAGAATGAACGTTAGGGGACGAAAGCTTCGGTCCTTCGCATTTGCCATGACCTTCAGAGTCTAAATGACGGCTTCCCGAAATATATTCGAGGGAGAACTTACAGCTGTTGCATTGACTTGGCTTTCCTTTATCGGTGCCTTACCAGCAACGTCCGGTTGTTTTCGGATATTGAAACCCGTGGCAGTGACCATATCCTCACATATCTGATCATTACTGGCCTTCCCACATGCACCTGTCACACGTATGCGACGCATCGATTGGTCAGCGTTCCAAGCACTTAAGGAAGGTGCTTGCAGAGGAGGTTCCTCCGCAGGTTTGGAAGGGAAAATTAAGGAGGCCATGGAAAAAGGCAGCGCGGTTATTTACCCCCATTTCAAAGTACATGGAATACGATGCGGAATTGCAGCACCTGCAATCAGTGTGACGGAGGGCTGAGCGTAGATACCGACGCGAAAATTCGAGCCTTTAACTTAGAGATGCAAGCCATATGCAAAAGAAAATTCAGCTCAGAATTCAAGCCCTCCAGGCAAAATGTTGGAGGTCATTCCGTGAAACGGTTGATCCACGGAAACCTTTGTCACACATCTGGAATATCGCTAATTGCCTTCAAACAACCCCACACCAGCTGCATCCTTTAAAGTATCTCGCACTCTACAAAACAACGTGGCGAAGTCCAGGTAGCTGAGGCTTTCCGCGCTATGGTAGAAGGACCATCCACCCCATCCGCAACGCTGCATTCCAGCAAGGTCCCGCTTTTCAGGATTCTCGGAAAGACCTTAACTTCTCCGTGGAGCAACTTGACGCACCGCTGGCTTGTTGCAGACAGTAATCATCGCCGTGACCTGACGGTGTGCCATACTCTGCACTTGCAAACCTTGGAGAAGAAGCTAGGCGTGTCCTTTTTGAGTATTACAAAAAATCATGGAATGAGACCGCAGTGCCAGACGAGTGGATGTTCAGTCGTCTAGTTCCAGTCCTGAAACCAGCGAAATCGCCACTTGACGTGACATCATACTGTCCAATTGCACTGGCTAGTCACGTAGGCAGACCAGTCGAAAGAATGGTGCTTACACGTATTGACCGGTGCCTGGTTATAATGTCCGTGATTCGACGTTGACGCTCTTCATTTGACAACGTTGTCGACCCGGTGTCATCTCTCCAGCGCTAAAACTATTTGAAGCGCTTGACCGCCGCATCTTTCCTGGATAAAAAGGGCGCATACGACAATGTATCTCACCAGGCTATTTTGGACGCTCTTGAGGCTTCCGAGCTTTGGTCGCGTATTCTGCTCGATACGCAGTTATTTATCTAAGAGATGTCTCTTTGTGCACACTGAGGATGGCCCAACATGTTCCCATTTTTACTTCCCGCTGAGTCCCACAGGGTGGAGTGCTTAGCCCTGCGCTGTTCGTCCGTACACTTGTCGGACTTGTCGACTTATTACCACAGTCGGCGCCACTCTTAATCTATGCGGACGACATCTGTATCTCGGCGTCCGGAGTTACGCGCCCACAATTTTGAGCGCAACTTCAAAAAGCTTTAATTATTCTTGCGGCCTACCTCCACCTACAGGCACTTCAGATTTCAACCGAAAACTGCGCGCTTATTGCTTTTAAATGCATGAACGCGTCTCAATATAGCATATGTGTGAATGGCACAGTAATACCCTACGAAAATAGGGATCGGTTCTGGTAGTGATTACCGAGCAAAATTTATTATGTACTCCTAATATTTCATACATGAAAAAGAGACCTCAGAGATATCTCACGTTCTCACCTTTCTTCGGGCAAAGTCGTGAGGAGCGTCAGTTAAGTCGATGTTGCAGCTGTGCAATGATTTATTGACGGGATTTCTTTGCTAGAGGTTCTCTATGCTTGGAAACATTCGAAAAACCAACATGCGAAGTCTAAAATTCGTTCAAGCTCTAGCTCTGCAGACCTGCCTAGGATTGCCGATATGTTGCTCTACGGCCTCATTTGCACTCGTGATTCAGGAGCCAGTGAGTGCCTACATAACAGTTCAAATGCTGAGGCCAGACTATTGACACATCTTCCGGGTTCCCTCTCACCATCTTGCCAGCTTCCTATTACCAGGCCGTGCACATCGTTTAGAAACACAATTGATCCACATCACGCCATTCTGCCATCCCAGTTTACACCTGCCTCAAGACCTTCCTCGCCACTTTCGAGCCTACACAATGCCCGTTGGCTTCTTTCAAAACTTGGCATCAGGAAGAAGATAGATTTATCACCGATAAAGCTAAACAAGTAACTCGACTATTTCCATGGCACCATGCAAAACCGGCTCTCGTCTACACCAACGGCTCAGTGAACCCTATCAGGTCTTCAGGCTCCGTGCTGATCCCCGCAAGGACTACAGAAATAACAGTTAGGAGACCTCTTAAGACTTTCTCGGCGCGTTCAGAACTAGCTGCTCTTCATGTCGCTACTAAACACACCAATAATTAGCGCCCTCAGCAGTGATCTATTTTCACCGATTCCAAAGCTGCCCTCCAAGGATTACAAGCTGCTCTTTGCCGTGGACCCCATGAACAATTGATCGCAGAAATCCGACAACTACATCAATCTGTCATCAATAAAGGGCACGACATTATCTACCAGTGCCTACCAGGACAAAGCGACACAGCAGGCAATCACCCCGCGGAGGAGGTCGCACGAACTGCTCACCACGACTGCGATTTTGTGTCGGTCCCATTCCAAGATCAGACGCAGCGGGCAGGCTTCGCACTTCCTTGGAACAACATGAATGGGTACGGAAACAATGCTACAATGCGGCTGACAAATATCTTCGCTTCTGCCTGTTTCAACTCGTAACAGTATGCAGCCCAAGCACCGCTGCAGCGCCTTATCTGTGCTGCAATGGCGCTTTGCCACACGTGTTGCAGACTGAAAATCAAGCGCGAAGTGACGCATCCTCCACCTACCCAAGAGTTGCCACGCCAGCGTCAGTTCCTGTGACTCTCCCTGGATGGTCTACTGTATCAGCATCGACATGAACGCCCCCGCTCTACTTAAATGACTGGCACCGTCTGCGGTAGCCGAAGAGTTCTGCACAGACCTGTACAGTAGCCAATGTAATCAGAGCTTTAATGAGAAAGACAGTAGTTCACAGTAATGCGTCATCCCGCCAGTAACGAAAGATGAAGTAAAGAAAGCCTTAGGAGCAATGAAAAAGGGAAAAGCAGCTGGGGAGGATCAGGTAAAAGCAGATCTGTTAAAGGATGGGGGACATCGTGCTAGAAAAACTAGCCACCCTGTATACGCAATGCCTTATGACCTCAACTGTACCAGAAGCTTGGAAGAATGCAAGTGTTATCTTAATTCATAGGAAGGGAGACGCCAAGGACTTGAAAAATTACAGGCCCATCAGCTTACTTTCCGTTGCCTACAAAGTATCTACTAAGGTAGTCGCTAATAGAGTCAGGGCAACCTTAGACTTTAATCAACCAAATCAGGCAGGCTTTCGTAAAGAATATCCCACAACAGATCATATTCACACTATCAATCAGTTGATAAAGTAGTGCGCAGAATATAACCAACATCTATATATACCTTTCATACATTACGAGAAAGCATTCGACTCAGTGCAAACCTCAGCATCATGCAAGCATTGCGTAATCAGGGGGTAGAAGAGCCTTATGTCAAAATATAGGAAGATATATACAGCAACTGCACAGCTACTATATTCCTCCATAAAATCAGCAATAAAACTCCAATAGGGAAGGGAGTCAGGCAAGGAGACACGATCTCGCCAATGCTATTCACCGCCTGTTTGCAGGAGGTATTCCGAAACCTGAATGGGGAACAGTTGGGAATAAGAATAAATGGAATGTGCCTAAATAATCTACGATTCGCTGATGACATTGCCTTGCTGAGTCACTCAGGAGGTGAACTGCAAATCATGATCAATGAGTTAGACAGGCAGGGCAGAACGATGGGTCTAAAAATTAACATGCAGAAAACCAAGGTAATGTTCGACAGTCTAGCAAGGGAACAACAGTTCACAATTGGCAGCGAGAGCCTGGAAGTTGTGACGGAATACGTCTACTTAGGGCAGGTAGTGACAGCTGATCCGGATCATGAGAGGGAGATAACTAGAAGGATAAGAATGGGGAGGAGCGCATGTGGCAAGTTCTCGCAGATCATGAGTGGCAGTTTACCGATTTCCCTCAAGAGAAAAGTGTACAGCAGCTTTATCATACCGGTACTCACCTACGGGGCAGAAACGTGGAGGCTAACGAAAAGAGTTCCGCTTAAGGTAAGTATAACCAAGCGACATATGGAAAGGAAAATGATAGGTGTAACGTTAAGAGACCGGAAGCGGGCAGAGTGGGTGAGGGAACAAACACGAGTTAATGATATCCTAGTCGAAATCAAGAGAAAGAGAAAGAAATGGACTTGGGCAGGGCATGTAATGCGAAGGAGAGATAACCGCTGGTCCTTAAGGGTAACGGAGTGGATTCCAAGAGAAAGTAAGCGTAGCAGGGCGGCGGCAGAAGGTTCGGTGGGCGGATGAGATTAAGAAGTTTGCAGGCAAAGGGTGGACGCAGCTGGCAAAAGAAAGGGTTAATTGGAGATGCATGGGAGAGGCCTTTTCCATGCAGTGGGTGTGGTAAGGTTGATGATGATGATGAGGATGACCGTCCGCAACAGTTCAGTGGGCATGGGAACAACGCTATATTGCTATTGACAAATATCTACCACTTTTGCCAGTTTCAGGTCAGTTACACATCTTCTAAACGCTCAGGTAACACGTTCCTTGTGCTTCCATGCCCACACCTGCTTTTGAAACATGTGCATGAGTGTTTCTGCGTGATGAAAATGTTGCTTTCCAAGGATAGCGAGCTGAATCCCGGGCCGAATTGTAATAATTCTGCGAAAGCTCCAAGGGATGACAATTATCCAGTTTTAACAATGCTTCATGATCCTCGGGACCGTTCCGCCAACATCGAACAAGGACAGGCACGTATCTTTGATTCTCTGCAAAGCCTCGCAGCAAATCCGAAACAACTGAGTAGAAAAACAACTCAGACCGCCTTAGCCATGTTGAAAAGAAACTGCAGTTGCTCGACGCCGTTCGGGATGACATGACCACAGTAAGTAGTAATGCTGGAAGAGCACTAGGTCAAAATGAGATAGTCACAGTTCATTTTCTTGACCTTCATAATAGTTCTCGCTGAGACAGTATTGTGTTTTATAATGTTCCATTGGGACCCAAAGGAACATGGTCAGAATTCGAGGAAAAATAAGAGGAATAGTTGAAGAGAACATGACCTTATGCTTAGCCGAACTGGACATTGAACGCGCGCAGAGGATCGGTAAGGCTGATACTGGAAAAATACGACCAATAATTGCAAACTTCAAGCACTACAAAATTAAAGAACGTGTCCTGGGCGCAAATAGCCAGCTAAAAGGGTCCGACTTCTCGATTATGGAAGATTTTTTCCCGGACACCAGGCATGCGCGGTGAAAGCTTGATTAAATGGCAAATCAAGCTGAGCATGGTGAACCCTTTAGTCTTCGTTTTAACATGCTTATTCTGAAGAAACATTGCTGTACCTACTGCCTCATAACTGATAGCGTTCAAGAAAATGATGAAAAACGTGTTGTAATTAACTCCGGTCCTTCGTCTCCGAGATAGCTCAGTGAACATGAGCACCGAACTGCGCAAGCGCCTCATAACGTCTCAGTTTTTTTTACTAATATACACAGTGTCATCTGTGATCGGGATAGCTTATCTTGCACGGCCGATACTACATTAGCTGATGTTATTGTAGAAACAGAAAGCTAGCTCAATCAAACCGTGCATAATACTGAAATATTTTCAACGGAATAGTGTTATACCGTGTATGTCGCTGTGACCGCTCTTTAGGTCGCGGCGGTGGTGTATTAATCGCAGCGTCCGACAATGTCGCATGCATTGAAGCTAGTGTTCATACTACACTGGAGTTCAAATGTGTACAGTTAAAGTTAACAATAAAGCTCTTTTAGTTTGTGCATGCTACCGGGCCCCGTCTACGCCCGCCGGCTTTTCTAACGACTTTCATGATATTCTGAACATAATTCAAACAACGAGGAGGAGAAATAAACATTTTTTTTATAATTATCAGACTGAGGTTCTTGCGGATGAAGCCCCTATTCCAGGACCCCACTGGCTCTAGCGGTTCGTTCGGCTTGGTCCATGGTTGCCTCCTGGCTTCCCAGGTCCTGCCGGGCGCGTCGCGCCTCCCAGGACCTTTCATGTTCGTTGCGGGTGACGAGGGGTTAGATTTCCTCTCCTGGTGTTTGCTTGCAATGCCAAGTGATGTGTTTGAGGGTTGGTGTGTCGCCGCACCAAGTGCAGCAGCCATCGTATTGGGACGGGCGTATTTTGCTGAGTGTCTGTATGTTGGGATATATGTTGGTTTGTAGGCGTCTCCAGTTCCTGGATTGTCAGCGTGTGAGTTTAGGGTGGGGTGGCGCCATTGTCTTCCTGGCGCGTCTTTGGCCGTCCAGGATATCTTGCTGCAGCGTAGGTGTGAGGTATTGCTCCCGGGTCGATGTGTCCGCTGCTCGGAAAATTAGTCCTCGAGCCAGGCGGTCCGCCCGTTCGTTTCCCTGTATACCTTCGTGAGCGGGGCACGATGTGATGATGTGATCTCCTCGAAGGTTGGTTCCTAGTATGGCTAGGACGCTACGAAGAAGGACGCCCCTGAGAAACAGTCAGCAAGCTTCTTGCGAATCCATGAGAACACGTGCAGATTGCCTCTTGCCCTCTGCCGCTCGTATGCCTAGTGCTATGGCTGCCGCTTCGGCCACGGCCGTGCTTTTGGTGCGGATCGTAGCCAACGTGATTGCTTCGTTCTCTCTAGTGACGACCGCAGCAAGTGCTCTCAGCCTCAAGGGGTAGGGAGTTGCGTCTGTGTAGTGAGTGTTTGGGCCGTTGCGTATCCGTTCGAGTGACACCGCTCTCGCTCGTGTGCGGCCGTTGGTAAACATGGGGTGCATGTTCCTGGGTATTGGGTCCACGTGTATGCGTTCTCTGTCTTGTCTGGGTATTTGGTGCGTCTCCTTCCCGCAGAATTGGGGTTCCAAGGGGTAGTGAATTCTCTGTTGTAAAGCTCTACCTTTGGCTGTCGAGTAGAGTCTCTCTCTGCTTAATAATAATAAGTGCTTAAGTGCTTAATAATAATAATTGGTTTTGGAGGAACGCAAATGACGCAGTATCTGTCTCATATATCGCTCGACACCTCAACCGGGCCGTAAAACAAGGGATAAAGGAGGGAGTGAAAGAAGAAAGAAAGAAAGAGGTGCCGTAGTGGAGAGCTTTGCAATAATTTCGACGATCTGGGGATCATTAACGTGCACTGACATCGCACAGCACACGGGCGCCTTAGCGTTTTGCCTCCATAAAAACGCAGCCGCCGCGGTCGGGTTCGAACCCGGGAACTCCGGATCAGTACCCGAGCGCTCTAACCACTGAGCCACCACGGCAGGTTATCTCTAAGTGCTTGCAGAATCTCTTCGGCAACACTGGATAGCAGTCTCGTCGGGCAACCTGCTGCTTTCAGCCGATGGTTCTGGGTGTCAAAACTGCCTTGAGCTTGATGATGACAGGATCTCTTTAATGCGGCTGTCATTGCTGTTTTTTTCTACCTCCGCTTGATGATCTTAGAGTGCGCAGATGTGTAGGGGAGCAGACCCTTTTAGCTTCATGGTCCGTACCGCCAGTATATGTGAGCGCCTAGAAAGGTCAGCGTCAAGCCAAAAAATCGCATAACGTTGTTTTCTGGGAGTTCACTTGTTATCTCTAGTCCTAGTTCTTCTAGTCCTTAGCAAAAGTAGCACTGAGAGCCGCATTGACAAGATCCTTTCATCGTGAAGTTCAAGGCAGTTTTGACGCCCAGAACAGTCGGCTGAAAGCAGCAGGTTACCCGACGAGACTGCTATCCAGTGTCGCAGAAGGGATTCTGCAAGCACTTAGAGGCAGAAAGTATGTCACAACTACATCAGAAGAAAGTAAGCCGTACGCGGTCGTTCCTTACATTAATGACATTTCCCCCAGTCTCATAAAGGTAGGCGCAAGAGCTGGTGTAAAAGTGCTAATGCCAGCACAAAACCAATTAAGAAGCCTGTGCGCCAAAGTCAACAGCGAGCCAAGGAAAATCAATGAAAGAATAAGCACCGAAAAAACATAAGAAATGTGTGAAAGGGGGTTTGTAAAATACCTCTGTCATGCGGACGCACCTACATTAGTCAAACAGGGCGCTGTTTGAATGAACGGCTTCGAGAGCACAAAAGATCCCTAAAGGGCGCCATCAGCAGTGAATTAGCAAAACATTGCAGAGAGCATGAATGTGACCTGCAACTTAGCAACGCAACGGTCATCACGTCATATTTTGATCAACGGACCAGGGACATTGTAGAAACCTTCAACATCCGACAAAAGAACGATGTATATGCGTCAGCATACTTTCGATAGCGTTTCGTGACAGCGAAATTGATTATCTGCGTGCGTTGTCCTAATATTTTACCACGTGTACATCTTATGTGTTTGTCATGCTTCTGTTATTTCCCTATTGCCCGAGCAAGATATATATACTCGATCGAACGTGGATTAGAAATGTGGTTGTTAGCGTCGATTCCCGCCTCTCTCCTGTTTCGTGCTGCGCTGCTGCCGCCACAAGAACATGACATGTGGCAAAATTTAACATATAAAAAAAATATGAATTCAAATAGTCGCTCGATCCCGCCCATATAACAGGAAATAGCAGCGCAATATAGATGTAATTTCAGTTTATTAGATTTCCTCTTTTGCATTTAAATGAATACAAACAGTTAGACGCATATGTATGCACCATGCAACACACAATGTACGGAGCACTACGGCACCAGAATGTAATATTGGGCAAATTTTTCTATAGCTCTGAGAAATCTGAAAAAATAAAGCAATAAAAACATAACACAGGCTGAAGGTTGATGCACCTTAAATAAACATTCTAAAGGGTACAAACGAATATATGCATACGCAAAAGTAGACGCATCTAAAGAGCAACCTGGGTGCCAAAAGATAAGACGATACGGGCGTATGATACACATACGCTGTTTCAGGTTATGGATATTCCGCAGGGTGAAACCTCCCTCTGGCTTTGCCTATCGCACGAGGATCAGAGTAAGCTTAAGCGTGTTATCAAAGCAGGAAAAAAATTTAATTCTACGAAGCGAAAATAAAAACGAGCATAAACCAACATATCTTGACGACGTTGCCAACGGAAACCCGGGGCTGAAATAAAATGCTGCAACTATATACATGAATTCAACGCAGCCTTCTGTCCTGTGCCTTCTCACGGCACAGCGAACGCTCAAACGTACGCCTTACATCCTCGTTACACCCCCGTTTTATTTCCTTGTGACTAAGTGTGGAGATAAGACTGCTTGGAGCCGGATGGAAAGGGAGGACGTCTTGAGGTAGGAGCCCTGGCGCGCCGCACCCATGGTACAGCAGACGACGCGTGCTGCACAATACGGCGTGGGAGGCGAGATCAAGGGGATCAAGGCACAAGTAATCCGGTGGGGGTGGGTTGAAAGTCAGCGACGCGAACACAACACAAACTATACCGCTGCGACAGGACGGCAATGTAGGTAGAGCAGGTTAATCCATGGGCACTCGCAGCAAGAGTCTGGCGGGCTTCCGAAGATCTCTCCCGCCTATGACCGCAGTGGACGGCCACGCTGCCACCAACAACATGCAACAGTCATCGGAGGCGCTGAGGGATGCAGAGTGCGCGCTTTGAGTCGCTCATTGCCTTGAAATCCGCTGCCGCAAACGACGCCTGTGAGAGCGCAATTGTGGTGTAGGTCCGTGAAGCTGCGCAAAAGACTTGCGATGCGCCGCGCGCCGCTGCACCAGTTCCAAAAGGAATTATGTGGGCACGCCGAGGTGCGCAGGAAAATTGCCATGAATCCTAAGCTACGAAGTTTACGACAGCCCAGTGATGAGAGCAAGAGCTGCCGCGCGCTGGGCTTGCGCGCGAGGGGCTAGGGGCTGCGCGAATAAATGTGCGCAAGATGGCTTCCGTCCAGCAAGGAAGCCGGGTGAGCGCAGCGAGGAAGCCGGGCGAGCGATGGGAGACCATTACTGCGCACCTGCTAGACAGCGGCGCAACGAGGGCTGCTGGTAGTTGGAGATGCCTGCAGGGACCACCGCACCATGCTGAAGTTGGAAACACTATAGAAGACTGGCACGTTGGTTACTGCCGCTCCCGGCGGTGCGATGAAAAGGCAGACCGCCGTCGCCTGCCTGCCTGCAGCATGGAGCCGACGGCCCACGAGAGAGATGCGGTGTGAAATGCGCTTCCTTCGGCTGTTCGAACAAAACGGTTTGATCTTTCAAAACGGCGAGTGCAAGAGCAAAACCTTCTCTCCCCGTAGCTTTTGGTGCGAGGGAGAGAGAAAATAAAGCGAGGAGTCAATATGTATTTTTTGTTGAAAAGCATTGGTCCCAAGAACGCGCTCCCAGTTACCTTTCTGGGACAAAAATGCTATGATTTGTTTTTCTTTCTGCTTAACACCCTGGACAAAACGTTTCTAGGCCATTTGTGGGCGCCCTTCTCTTTTGCTTGTTTCTGTGTTCTGCCTCGATGGCCTGAAAATGTTCGATAAACGTTTTACTGGGACTGGGACATTCCAACCTTTCTGGGCGCACCTGGGGAGGTACGTTGTTTGCTGGGCAGTGCAGCTTTGTAGGCTGTGCGTATGAGTACGTTGGCCTGCTCTGCTTCACATCTGCGTGAAAGCTGGTATGGCAGAGCGTACGTAATGTGGCTGATAACGAAGGCTTGTACCAGTCTCCAAGTGTCGTCCTCCTTTATGCCGTCCTTACTGCGGGTGATTTTTCTTATGAGTCTCGATACAGTCCTGCCGTGTGTTTGAGTTCGTTTAGCGTTGACGATACGCTACCCGTCTCCTCAATTAGCATGCCTAGCACCCTGAGCTCGTGCAGTTGTTTGACATGGCTTCCATTAGTCTCCAGATTGAGGATGAGGGTGCGTGTCTGCTGGGTGTTTATATGTCTAATTTTTATAAATTCCGATTTTTCCGTTGCGCATCTCATGCCGCCTGCCCTCTTGGCGTGTTCGTCAATTGTGTTGATCGCTCTTTGTAGAGTGTCTTGTCCGTGCTCCTAGGACCCCTTGGTCGCCAAAAGAGTTACGTCGTCCGTGTAGATGGCTACTTCAAGTTGTGGGTCTTCCTAGATCGCTAGAACCAATTTCCTCATTCCTATGTTGAAAAGTAGTGGGGAGGGTATAGAGCCCTGTGCAGTGCCCTTGTTGGCCATGTCAATCTTGTCTGATGTTAGGTGGCCCAGCCCTATGGACGGCGTTATGTCTTTGAGAAAACTGTGCACGTAACTGTAGATCCTCTCCACACAGCCTATCTTTTGAAGGCCGGTGAGTATCGCGTCATGTGATATGTTGTCAAAGGCCTTCTGCAGGTCCAAGGAAAACAGGATTCTGTTCATGCTTCTCGGTGGTGGGTTGAGAACCTCGTCCAGAAAGAGGAGGAAGACGTCTTGCGTGGAAACCCCATGTCGAAAACCGTACATCGAATTCGGTTGGACTGCGTTTTCAGCTAAATATCTCCCAATGCGTGTTTGAATGTCATTTTAGAAAAGTTTGCCAAGGCAGGGGGTTAACAAGATTGGTCGGAGGTTATGCAGCGATTTTGGTTTCCCTTGCTTAGGTATTAAAACGATCGCAGCCTCTTTCCATTCAGGTAGTATGGACACTTCTTCCAAACCATCTCTTCCAAATCATGTCGTTAAAGAGCTGCGTTAGCTTTTCTAAAGCTTCAGTGCCCAGGTTTTTGATTATGGCGTTTGTGGTACAATCCAGTCCGGGCGCCGTGTTCCTCTTGAAAGACAGCGCTGTCTTTCAAGTAAAGCGGGGGCGTTGATTTTGATGCAGATACAGTAGACCAACCAGGGAGAGTCACAGGAACATACGCTGGCGTGCCAACTCTTGTGTCGGTGGAGGATGCGTCAGTTCGCACTGGACTTTCAGTTTGCAACACGTGTGGCAAAGAGCCACTGCAGCTCCGATAAGGCGCCGCAGCGGTGCTTGGGCTGGATACTGTCACGAGCTGAAACAGGCAGAAGCAGAAGATATTTGTCAGCCGCATTGTAGCGTTGCTCTCATGCCCATTCATGTTGTTCCATGGCAGCGCGAAGCCTGCCCGCTGCGTCTGATCTTGGAATGGGATCGACACAAAATCGCAGTCGTGGTGAGCAGTTCGTGCGACCTCCTCCGCGCGGTGATTGCCTGCTGTGCCGCTGTGTCTCCGTAGCCACTGGTAGATAATGTCGTGCCCTTTATTTATGACAGATTGATGTAGCTGCCGGATTTCTGCGATCAATTGTTCATGGGCTCCACGGAAAAGAACAGCTTGTTAGCCTTGGAGTGCAGCTATGGAATCGGTGAAAATAGACCACTGCTGAGGGCGTTAATGATTGGCGTGTTCAGTGGCGGCACGAAGAGCGATGAGTTCTGCATGTGTCGAAGAAGTCTGGTGAGCTATCCTAACTGTGAGTTCGGTAGTCCTTGCGGGGATGACAACGGAGGCCGAAGACCTGATTCGGTTCACTGAGCCTTCGGTGTAGACGAGCACCCGGTTTGCATTGCGCTCATGAAAAAAGTCGAGTTATTTGTCTTAGTTTTATCGGTGATAAATCTGTCTTCTTCCTGATGCCATGTTTTGAAAGAAGGCCACGGGGATTGTGCAGGCTCCAAAGTGACGAGGAAGGTCTTGAGACGGGTGTAAACTTGGACGGCAGAATGGCGTGTTGTGCATCAATTGTGTTTGTAAACGATGTGCGCGGCCTGGTAATAGGAAGACTGGCAAGATGGTGAGAGGTAACACGGGAGATGTGTCAGAAATCTGGCCTCAGTAATTCAACTGTTAAATAGGTAGGCATTGGCTCCTGGGTGATGGGTACAGATAAGGCCGTAGAGGAACATTTCGGCCATCCTAGGCATGTCCGTAGAGCTAGAGCTTGAGCGTATTGTAGACTTCGTGTGTTGGTTTTCCGAATGTTTCCAAGTGGAGAGAAGCTGTAGCAATGAAATCCCATGAATAAATCATTGCACACCTGCGTCATCAACTGAACTGACGCCCCCCACGTCTTTGCCCCAAGACAGGCGAGAACGTAAGCAATCGCTGTGGTCTCTTTTTCATGTATGAAATATTGGGGGCACATGGTAAACTTTGTTCGATGATTACTTCCAGAAATCGATGGCTCTTTTCGTAGGGTATTAATGTGCCGTTTATATATACGCTATATAGAGACACGTTCTTGCATGTAAAGCCAACAAGCGCGCACTTTTCGGGTGAAATCTGTAGTGCTTGCAGGTGGAGTTCCGCCGCCAGAATAAAACACGCCTTTTGAAGTCTCGCTCGAACTTGTGGGCGCGTAACTCCGGACGCCGAGATTCAGATGTCGTCCGCAAAGATTAAGAGTTGCGCCGACTGCGGTAATAAGTCGACAATTCCGACAAGTGTACGGATGAACAGCGCAGGGCTAAGCATTCCACCTTGTGGGAACCAGCGGGAAGTGAAAATGATAACATGTTGGGCCATCCTCAGTGTGCACAGAGAGATCTGATAGCTAAATAACTGCGTATCGAGCGGAATACGCGAACACCAAGCTCGGCAGCCTCCAGAGCATCCAAATAGCCTGGTGAGCTACATACTCGTATGCGCCCTTTATATCTAGGAACAATGCCGCGGTCAAGCGCTTCAAATGTTTTTAGCTCTGGAAAGATGACACCGGGTCGACCACGTTGCCAAATAGAGAGCGTCCACATCGAAACCCGGATATTTTAGCTAGGTACGACTTAATACATGTAAGCAGCACCCTTTCGAGTGGTTTGCCAACGCGAATAGCCAGTGCAATCGGACGATATGGTTTCACGTCAAGAGGCCATTTTACTGGTTTCAGGACGAGAACTAGACGACTGGACTGCCGCTCGTCTGGTACTGTGGCCTATTTCGTGATTTTTTTGTAATACTCAAAAAGGACACGCCTAGATTCTTGTTCAAAGTTTTCATGTTCAGAGTATGACACACTGTCGGGTCCCGGCGATGTTTACTGTCTGCAACAATCCAGTGCGGCGTCATGTTCCTCACGGAGAATAGAAAGTCCATCCGAGAATCCCGAAAAGCGGTACATTGCTGCATTGCAGCGTTGCGGATGGAGTGGATGATCCTGCTACCCTAGCGCGGAAATCCTTGGCTACCTCGACTTCGGCACGTCGTTGGTAGAGTGCGAGATACTTTAAAGGGTGGGGCTGGTGTGGGGATGTTCGAAGGCAATTAGCGATATTCCAGATGCGTGACAAAGGTTTCCGTGGATGAAACGTTTCACAGAATAATCTCCACCATTTTGCCCGGAGGGCTTGAATTCTGCGCTGAGTTTTCGTTTGCATGTGCCTCGCACATCAAAGTTAAAGGCTCTAATTTTTGCGTCGGTATATACACTATGCCCTTCGTCACAGTGATCGCAGGTGCTGCAATTCCGTATCGAATTCTATGTACTTTGTAACTGGGGTGAATACCCTTGCCGCGTTTTCCATGGCCTCCTTAATTTTTCCTTCCAAAGCTGCGGAGGAACTTCCTCTGTAAGCACCTTCTTTAAGAGATTGAAACGCTGAAAAAATCGTTGCGTCGCATACGTGTAACAGGGGTGCATGTAGAAAGTCCAGTATCGATCAGTTATGTGAGCATATGGTCACTGCCACGGGTTTCAATATCCGAAAACAACCGGACGTTGCTGGTAAGGCACCAAGAAAGGAAAGCCAAGTCAATGCAGCAGCTGTAAGTTGTCCCTTGAATTTAGGTCGGGAAGCCGTCATTTAGACACTGACGGTCATGGTCAAATGCGAAGGACCGAAGCTTTCGTCCCCTTACGTTCATTCTTACGCCTCCCCACAAGATGTGGTGAGCGTTAAGGTCAGCCATGGCGATCCAATGCCGAAGTGTAACCGCCATCAGGTAACTCAGTCTTGTGGCGTCAAATAGAATTGATGGCGACATATACGCAACCACAAGCGTTCACAAGAAATTATGTCTCTTTACTGCTAGGCAAACATACTGATTGTCGTTATTGTTGTTATCTGGATGGAGCACATACGGAAGTTCACGCGGAAGATAGACGATGACTTTAGTGTTCCTTCTGTGCGTGGGTGATGCAAACGCCTTGTAGCCTAACAGTCGCAATATCTTTGGCACATTCGGCTCACAAATGACAAGGATGGGTAAATTATTTACGTAAACATATTGCCGAACATCTGAAATTCGGTACTGGAGACCATGGGTATTCTATTGAAAATTAGAGGCTTCCTTCAGTTGCTTTTCAAATAATAATGCTGCGGAGCCATTGTTCCTGCCACTGTAGAGATGCTAGAACAGTACTTAGCGGGACCAGTACTTGCAGAGACGTCTGTGCTGCTGGCGTGTGCGCAGGCTTGCCAGCACTGCACGCTTGGCACATGTACGGACTTGTGCATTGCTATAACGTGCCGTTCTTGGCCATGACAGATATCTTGGCCTTTCTCCGGATCAACAGCAGGTGCAGAACATTGAAATGGCATTGTCTTTCCTAGCCCAGTGTACGTGCAACGTTTCGGGAGTGATGGCCAGGTAACGCCGAAGCAGGAATTCACGCTTCACCAACCGTACTCCTCCCTTGACAGTCCCGCAGATGGAGGAGGAGGCCTCCCTAACAAAAGTAACGGCTTTCTTAGAGGACTTTGGATGATGCGAATGACGTCGTCGCCCCTTAGCAGCGACCAATCTATGCGTAGAATGATGTCGAACCACTTCCTACAGCACTGCTTGTTCGATCTTTCGAGGAGGAATCGTGAGGGCCACGGCAGTTGGGGAATTTCAGGCTAGTCGCGCGGCAAACGACGCCACTATTGACTCGGAGTATCCAGGCCGCACGATGGTGTTCTTCCAGACGCTACTCCGGCGCCCGATCTTCATGCACTTTTTTATTGCAGTGGCATAGGCACGAAAGACCGAACTCGATGTCGAAAATGCCCAAATTTTACACACGGCGGTATGTAGTCGCCCTTCAAGGTCAGTTTGATGCACTGATATCTTCCAAGGCGCCGTACTTCCATCATTGAGATGCTGTGACAGGTTGGTTTTATTAAAACGGGCAAATCAGTCTCAGCGATGGCATTGTAGGCGTTGTAAATGACGCTTACTGCAGTGCCGCTGTCTTGGAGGACATGATAGCGTATGCTGATGTCGCCGAGTTTGTTAAGGGTGGTCAAACTTTGTAGCGCGCTCGGCTCCATGACATCAATGGCGGTGATTTTTTGTAGGGGTTGACTCTGACGTCTTTAATCCCCTCAGGGACGAAGCCTTCAGACATGGCTTGCTCTTCAGGAGGCTGAGGTTGTCGGCTGGCGTATCAGGCACAAACAAGACGCTATGTGTCGGGGGATATCGTGCCTTATTGATCGTAGACGTGCTTGGTGAGGACAAGTACACCTCGGCGCAGTTTTCGCTTGGTCTTGCGGCGCACCCGTACGAACCCATCGTCCGTCGAAGAGTCACCACTGGCCACCGAGCACACCCTGGGGGCCTTGCTGCTTGCGTCACAATGGTGGTAGAGGCTTTTCCTCTGCGCGGCCATGCCGACCCACCGGGTTTCAAGTTAAGCTCATGAGCCTCCACTTCAAATCACGTGTGAGAAACGGAGCGGCGCCTCCCTGGTTATGGCACAAATTACAAAAAAACTGCAGAGGTGTGAAGGCAGCGTTCTGGTAAGAACAACTTCTTCGGAAGAAGGAAAGCAGAGATGATAACCAGAAGGTGTTCCTGTTGGCTACCCTTCACTAGAGAAGAGGATGAGGGGATTGATTAAAGAAAGAGAGGAGCACCGACGAGCATTGGTACAATTTCTCACTCAAGCCAGTCGCTCGTATTCAGCAAAACAGTACCTTGTAGACCTGAAGAGCAGTCGACTGCTGTGACCGCGTTCCGAGGACCTTATCCTCTGTGGTAGGGCGAAGATCGAGGCGGTCCAAAGCATAAAGCAATGTCTTTGGTCTTAAACCAGGGTCCTCGCGCAGGAGATGTACGATTGTCTCCTCGCATCTACATTTTTCACAAGCAGAGTTGTTGCCCATCCTAGTCAGTAATGTGTATTTCTTTGAAAGAGCAACACCGAGCCACAGATGGCACAGCTATGATTCATAGCAACGCAGTATATTACGACGAAAATAAACGCACATTCCATAGTTTCATGTCCTCAGACGACGGTTGAAAAACTGGCCACTGTTCCACACAGAAAGTGTGGGCCCAAGCGGCAAAATGTGAAACCCACTTGCCGTGTAAAATCTGCATACTGGAATACGGACTTTAAATCTTTGTGGGCAGATCGGGCAGCCTCGTTCGCGTGGTGGTTCCTTTTGATACGACAGTGTCCTAGCAGCTATTGAATAATGACAGTGCAACCTTTGGTAATGAAGTAGGGATTCACGTCGTGAATCTGTCCAACGAGTTGGTAGTGCGATCCGTTGCGTAGTACAGCTTGCAGGCGTTGAAGGTCTGCTTTGGCATGAGCGAAAACTGACGATATGTGCGTCATTCTAGCCTGATGAACTCAACCTGCAGCCCAAAGGGAACCTAGTTCCACGACACTTGAGGAAGTGTGGTTCGTAGTCTTGATCCGTATCAAGATAGACCTCGCTGGGATTCCCACAGACCACTCCGAACTGGGGGAGTTATCTGAGCAATCTGTGTTGACATCCCCACTTCAATAGAAGTTCAAGATAGTCGAAGACGTGTGGCAGAATAGGGCCCATCATATCTTGCTGGTTTGGAAATCTTATGTTAATCAAGTTGTATGTTATTATTATGCATGCGTTGACTGCTGGTACAATGCAGATGTTCCAAAGTGACCTGGGTTGGGTTTATGGGGTTTAACGTCAAAAGCTGCTCAGGCTATGAGAGACGCTGTAGCGAAGGTGTCCGGAAATTTCGAACACCTGCGGTTGTTTACCTTGCAATGACACCGCACAGTACAGTGGCCCCTAAAATTTCGCCTTCATTGAAAATCGACTGCTCCGGGCGAGATCGAACCACTTATTTCTGGTCACCAGCCGAGCGCCATAGCCACTGAGCCATCGCGGCGGCTACAAGTGATCCTTGTGAAAGCAGAAAATAATACACCATTATGCAGACTTCATAAGTGTGAGCACGATCTTGAGGCGTCGTTCTAAATGCTACTGAAAGTTTCGTCGAGGGCATGGGAGAGAGAATTTTGTTATATTGCGGTGAGGGAGGTTTCAAGAAAACGACAAAGTGAAGGTGATGTTGGGAAGGAGCCTCTCAGTTTTAATCCGTGACGAAGAGGCTCATGAATTTCCCGCATCTGAAAGATGAAGTTGAAGAAGGAAAATCGTGACTATATTTTCTGATATCTGCTCCTTGCAAATTTACAATCGCAGTCATTAGTAAGTTCCGAGCGATGTCTAAAATAGGTGCGGCAAGCAGTAGCTAGAACTTGTCCTACCGAAATTTGCTCAGTCAATTTTGCGACAGAAAGCTGGGCGGCTCTCTGCCCGAGGCCGAAAAGAGAGAGAGGGTGTATTGATGAGAAAGGAAGAGAGATTGGCCTTAAAAATAAATATATGGCCTGCAACGCTACACTGTAGAACGGGAAAAAGAGAAAAAAGAGGGTCACAATGGGGGATGGTAATGATAGGAGGAGGCAGATGAAAAAATACATTGATAAAAAAAAATAAACAAAGCACACTGTCTATTATCACAAAACGCGAGGCAAGGTCCATGTCGCTTAAAAAGCGTGAGAGCGCTCGCGTTGCTTTCACTGTTTTCAAACAATCTGGCCAAGCGCCCAGGATCAAATCCTCCAAGAGGGGCCTCGTGTCCATAGACTTCAGAGGAGATGCGAGCATGAGTATTTCCCGTGCATATGCAGGACATGGCACTAAAACATGATGTATAGTCTCTAGCACGCCACATGTGGTGCAGTTCGGGGAGTCCGCTTGTCCTGTTAAGTGTAAGCATTTGCGCGTGAAGGCGACGCTCAAACGTAATCTATAGATTAGACATGCAATAGGGCGTGATATTCCGAGAGGAACTGAAAAGGTCATTGCCAGATCCAGCCTTTTAAGGCGGATGTGTAGAGTGTCTGGCAGAGCGCATTATCTAGAAGCCGCACTCCTCATTGATTCCGAAAGGAAGCAAGATGTGTATGGTCTAGAGAACGGCACAGCTGTACGCAGGCCACTGCTGAAGGCGCTGCTTGCTGCAGCGTCCGTGGTCTCTTTCCATCGAGTCCGCAGTGTGGAGGAATCCAGCGGAACACTATACGGTGCCCTTTTTCCTGAGCAAATGACAGGAGACTAGCCATATCGAGAGCCAGAGCTTGCTAGGCGGTGTGTGTTGTAGGAAGCATCCCAAAATTTGTAGCGCAGGTTTACAGTCAGTTGAAATGCACCACTCCTGAGGCGGTTCTCCGCAGATGTGGCCAATCTCTTCCCGAAGGCCCACAACATCTGCAGCAGTTGAAGTAGACTTGTGTACTGAAATGAATCTGCGGGTCGTCTGCTGAGCAGAGATTACGGAAGCTGCTGTTGATGCCATTGGTGACGCAGGTCGATGCCTTTGGTGATTGTGAATGGGAAGTTCACTCATCAGTCTCAGCAGTCCAATCTATGCCACGTTAGATAGGGTTGGGCTCAGAACTCCTCCCTGAGGAACTCCACGGCAATCCTGATGACGGGTAGCCTTTGCACCAGGCGTAGACGTGTTACCGGAACGGCCGTTGAGGTAGCTCACAATTCACGAGTACACCCGAACGCCAACGCCTATATCGTCAAGGGTATCAAAGATGACATCATGACGTACATTATCGTAGGCCCCTTTGATGTCCACAAAGACAGCAGCGACGAGTCGGCGACTACGTTTTTCATGTTCACTGTCGATATGAGGTCGATTACACTGTCAATCGAAGAACGTCCCCGCCGGAACACGGTCATCATATCCGGATAGAGAGCATTCTGCTCTAAAAACCATTCGATCGACGCCAGCACCATTTGCCCCATAACCTTACCGACGCAGCCTGCTAGTGCAACTGGTCAGTATGAGATAAGTTCATAAAAAGGCTTTCCAGGCTTAAAAAGTGCAACCACGCGGCTGATCTTCCATTGTTCTGCAACGATTTCGAAAACCCATGTATCATTGTAGTGACTGAACAGCGCAGTTCGGCCTTCCATGCGAAGGTGAGAGAGACGCGTGCGAAATCCCGGCAGGACCAGGTGTAGATGCACGCCTAAACGAGGAAAGAGCAGCTTCTAGTTCAGGCATCGTGAATAGCATGGTATGAGGGTCGTCTGGTGAAGGTGGCACAAAAGCCTCCAAACTGTTTGATGCTACCGGAGTTGTGCCCACAACCACTTTGCAGAATTCTGCGACCTCTACATTATTACGGCGTTTGTAAATGGACAGGGTATGACAAGGTTACTGTTTTTTTAGGGGTGAACGCAAGCTTCTGGCTACATTCCAAATACGCGACAGCGGTTTGCGAGGGCCCAGCGATGAACAGATCTGCCTTCAACGTTGTCTCCCTAATCTCGCGAGGTCGCGCTTTATTTTTCGTTGAGCTCGGCGACAAAGGGCGATATCATAGGTAGATTTAGTTCTTCTATCTTTTCGGTGCGCCGACGGACTGAAGCGTTGTCTCTCGCACTCCACGTCTACAGCAGATCCTCGCGTAGGCGCACATATATACCGCTTGGTCTTACTCTGAGAGGACGTAATCAGGACTTCTTTTTTAGGCGGTGCTTTGAGGTCCACACCGGAAGTCTCCACGGACGTCCTAAAGGCAGGCCAGTCTGTATATCGCACGCGAGACAAAGTGTTAGGTGCGTATCACTTGACGCATTTATACGTTGGATTGTGGCCACTCCGATGTGTTTCCACGTCACTTCACCACTGACGTAAGACTGGAGACTTGCTGAAACAAACGCCAGATCCAAGAAGCTGCTGCACGATGTGTCACGCAGAAAGGTAGGTCAATCATCGTTGATACTGACGAAATTCAGAGAATGCGTAAAGTCAAACAGGTTCTTGCCTCGGTTATTCATAACTGCACCGCCACACTGAGGGTGATTAGCATTAAAATCGGTCGCTATTATACGAGGAGCTGTGCAACCCTGGATAGCTGAATATAGGTATGAAGTATCAATGGCATCTCTAGGTGGAATGTAGGCACCAGTTATCTAAAAGACTAGTCCTTTTAGCGTGACTGTCAAACAGATGTAATGATTTGTGTTGAGTGACTGTAGGACTTGACGGACGTGCGCAATATCTTGGCGTATGCAAAATAACACTCTGCTTGTTTCGTCTCCTTCGGGAGACCACAGCAGGACGTGCCCAGAAAAGCGGTAAGGAGACGGCATGTTGGGCTCAGAAAGGCGGTAAAGAGACTGAATGTTGGGCTCATATATAACAAGCATTGGGAAGAGGTACTTTTTAACGCGTTGCCGGAAGTCACTCAGACGACCGCGTAAGCCTCGGGCATTGCATTGCACCACTACACTACGGCGCATGTGCATTGTCACAGGTGAGGTAGGTTTTGGTTGTGCCCTAATGAATTACTGCAATGCCGCCAAGAGCTTCTCAAGTGCATGCAAAAACTGCACAAAGATCTTTGCTGTTGGCGTGTTAATGCCTGAACGCAGCACATGCATTGAGCACACAAGCTTTTTTTAACATATTTCTCACATCCTGACCTTCGGGCGTGCCAGCAGTGTCAGCTTGAGTGGCAACCAGTATTGGTCTTGCCGTGGCGATGTCCTCGGATGGCAGAGCAGGTCATTCAGCATGAGAGGATGTTGATAACACAAACGCATCAGCCTGAGTCACTGCGGCAACATTTCACACTGCCGCAGGCACCTTGTTATAAATTTTGGGCTCATGCTGCTGTGTCGGCTGAGCTTATACTTCCTGGGACTTCGGTGCAGCTGGAATAGTATTGTTTGTATCCGGACGACGCCGCCGGATACGATGTTTGCGGTGACGAATGCGCGCAGCCGCTTCTTGGTGGGTCGATTTGTCCATCATCTTTTTCAGGATGAGTCTTTCGTTTTTCACCTTAGGGCAGTCCTTAGCTTTGGCTTCATGGGCATCCGAGCAGTTGGCGCACTTTATAGTCTACGTTGCGCAGGTGTCATGCTGGTGCATCCCGCCGCATCGACAGCAGGATACCTCATTTTTGCAAACAGCACTCACATGACCTATCTTGTTGCACTTGTGGCACTGAACAGGCCTTGAAACATATAGGCGGATAGGATGTCTCACATAGCCCCCCTTGACATGGGATGGCAGAGCGGCAGAGTTAAGTTGCCCGGCTGTTGCTCAGGGACCGATCGCGCGCACACTCCGAAGCCGGCGGCTTGGCCCCCTTGGTTGATGTGTGTTAGCTGTTTTTGGGGCTCCTCGAGAAGCCGCCATCCCTGCGCCGCCGAAATGGGTTTGTTTTGAGACAAACGCGGCAGATGGCGGCAACGACGGTTAACCGGCAGTGAGGAGGCCCGTCCTTGTAAAGTCGCACTCGGGCCGCACGACGCGGCCGACGCGCGGACCCCTGGGGTTTCGAGAGGGGGTCGCGTGTAAATTTCTTGCTTTCAACGGCGGACCGGCCGCGGGACGGGCCGGACGCCTCGGAGCAGGCAGCAGAAGTGGGGAGCGCGACCAGGGCAGTGTGCGTGGTTCGGACTGGGTGTTCGGTTTCCCTGAGCTTCCGCTGGCGTTCTTAGTGATTTTGTGTCTCTGTGCTGTAACCAAGCGGAAATGCGCAACGTCCTCGTGGAATTCGCGCGGTGCCCGCGCGACAACAACAACGTGAGCACCGGCGTGTTATTGGCTCCTTTAGTTGGAACGAAATTCTCCTGATTGGCTCTGAGAAGCGCATTTCCTATTGGTTACAAAAAGGGTCCCCAGAATGCTGGGCGAAGGGATTTAAGGGCGAGTTTTTGGCGCGAAAGGGGGATGGGAGATCGGAGGGCAGGTCGCTTTTGAGCGCCCGTACAATATAGAGCTGGTGTCCCGAAGAAGTTGTCCAGTCTGTTCCGCAACGTGTCGCTGGATCACCGAACCATCAGAAGACTTCAAGATCAACACCATCGACCTGTCGGTCACCAACATCGATCGATCAGTCACTCAACATCAAGCAAAAATTAACTGGCGCAGTCGACAGGATGATTCCGGCGGCTTTCTGCGGAGCTGACACGGACATGGGCACTATGGGGCACCAGCGGAGGGCGACACCCTGGTGAGATGCCCCGGCGCTGTGGCTGAGCATCGCGAGAAGTGGGCGCCATTGCGGAGGAAGCAGGCGAGCTCCTGGTGACGGGCTTCGGAGGCTGGTGGGAGCGAAGAGTGACGACATCCTGGTACGAAGCCTCTGGAGCTGTTGGAGTCGAAGAGGGGACAGCAGTTGAGGACAGTCTTGGACGAAGACTGGTGCAAATCTGCGAAGCAACGAGGAGGCAACGGGAGGCCTCCGAGCAAGAGAGTGCTGCAGCCGTGGGAAAAGACGAGGCGGCATCTGACTGAGAGGTTCGGAGAGGTCGCAGGAGCCATGGGCAGCGGCGCGACCGCAGAGTGAGTCCCCCTTCCCATTTGCTTGCCTCCGTAGCGCTCGAGCCGCAGGGTTAGGGAGCAGCGGGTGCGATGGCCGCATTCAGGTGTTCGAGTGGGCATTACGACAGGCGCGCCTTACGGTCCAGGCTGGACAATGTCAGCCTGGAATCTCTCGAGCGCCAACTGGCGATAGCCGAAAAAGAGTTCAGGGAGATGAAAGAATCTCTCCTTAAAGAGCAAAGTGCGCAGCAGGAGGTGGCACCGCTAGAGCGAGCTCACAGCCGATCGGCCCCTCCGGGTAGAGGAGATGGCAGCGAATCTCTGAGCGGTGTAACGGAGGAGCTGGGTGGTTGCTGCAGCTTGAGGCCGGTAGGGATTGAGAGCGCTTCATGCAAAGCGCAAGTCCCGGAAAACAATGTAGAGATCGCTGCCGCATTCAGGTGTTCGAGTGGACATTACGCCAGGCGCGCCTTACGGTCCAGGCTGGACGATGTCAGCCTGGAATCTCTCGAGCGCGAACTGGCGATAGCCGAAGAATAGTACAGGCAGATGAAAGAATCTCTGCTTAAAGACCAAAGTGCGCAGCAGGAGGTGGCACCGCTAGAGCGAGCTCACAGCCGATCGGCCCCTCCGGGTAGAGGAGATGGCAGCGAACCTCTGAGCAGTGTAACGGAGAAGCTGGGTGGTTGCTGCAGCTTGAGGCCGGTCGCTATTGAGAGCGCTTCGAGCGAAGCGCAAGTTCCGGCAAACAATGTAGAGATCACTGGCGCTGTGTTGCCGGATGTTGCGCAGTCAGAAATTCAGGCTGAAAGAGAGCAGCGGTCCCTACCTGCTGGCTTGGAGATGACTGCCGTGGACGGGAATGCCAACAATCAGACCGTCGGTAAAACAAATCCGGTGGGCGGTGCACGCGAGGGCGCGAAGGATGTTTGCGCTGAACCTCATGAGCATGAGGAGAAAGGCGGCTCGCCAGGTACAGGTGTCCAGTGTGAACTTTCTTTGCGCATCGACGTGGAAGCAGTGCGTCTTGGGTGTTTCACCAATGACGCGGATGAAACATCGAGCTCAGCGGTAGCGGCGCCGCTTGAGGCGCAGGTGTCGCAGCTGACTGGAGGCGGCTCTGAGACAGCGGACAGAGGCACGGGCAGTGCTACGGCGGAGAGATTGCCATACGAAAGCAGATCAGCTGGGAGGGACAGCGTCTGCGTCATTTCTCGTGAGCAGAGCACGGAAACACGGCGAAAATTTGCGGGGCATCTCAAATCACGGCAAGATCCTGGAGTGGATTTGCCTATGCAGCTCGAGGGGCTGGCGTCTGGCGTAAACACGCTACCACCGCTGAGCACGCAAAGCATGAAGACGCCCTCAGAAAACATGGGTCTGTCCATCGTGATGGCAAGTGGCCTGAGTGGGCTCACCGCCAACGAGCGTCGTAAGTTGGATAGACAGCAGCGCAAACGGAATGTCACTGCGCGGACCGCCTGTGCCGCACCGATATTCGGTCGTAGACGGCAAGTGCAAGTGTTCGACCCGGGGGGACGCCGCTGAATCGTAGGCTGCGTTGGCCATGCCCACTCCACCTTTAACCGCCTCGCCATGTCGCAACACGGAGCCATGCGCTAGATATGCAACGCAACTAGCTTCGGTAGCAGGTTTCGAGATGAAACAAAAGGCTCGAGTAAGCGCGGATGCAGTAGGTGGGTGTGGGGGATCGAGAGTTGGAAGGACTCACAATGTTCAGGGATTACAGACATGGACATGACCGAATGTTCTTGTGCAGCAGTTATGCCGAGTTTACCTTGTGTGCTTCAGTGATTACGGACAGTGTGGTATAAACTGCTCGGAACTGTCTTTGTTTGCATATTACAGATGTTTGGGTGCCCCGAGGACGATGTGCTGTCTTAGTTACAAGTTTGAGAGTATTTGTCATTAGCACTGTCATATGCATTGTCATTAGCATTGTCCTCGTGAAGGGTGTGAGCGTGCACGAAGAGTCGAGTCTGTCGTTAAGACTCGAGTTTTTCTTGTTAGATGTGGTAGCTGCGTGTATTTTCGATGTGCTTTTGCGCATGTCTTGTTTTGTACGTCCCTTCGCATTTTTTTTTCATTGTTGTAACATGCTTAGTGTTGTGCGTACAGCGAGTGTACGCACAACATTCTCGGTAAGGAGGAGTTAAGTTGCCCGGCTGTTGCTCAGGGACCGATCGCGCGCGCACTCCGAAGCAGCGGCTTGGCCCCCTTGGTTGATGTGTGTTAGCTGTTTTTGGGGCTCCTCGAAAAGCCGCCATCCTGGCGCCGCCGAAATGGGTTTGTTTTGAGACAAACGCGGCAGATGGCGGCAACGACTGTTAACCGGCAGTGAGGAGGCCCGTCCTTGTAAAGTCGCACTCGGGCCGCACGACGCGGCCGACGCGCGGACCCCTGGGGTTTCGAGAGGGGGTCGCGTGTAAATTTCTTGCTTTCAACGGCGGACCGGCCGCGGGACGGGCCGGACGCCTCGGAGCAGGCAGCAGAAGTGGGGAGCGCGACCAGGGCAGTGTGCGTGGTTCGGACTGGGTGTTCGGTTTCCCTGAGCTTCCGCTGGCGTTCTTAGTGATTTTGTGTCTCTGTGCTGTAACCAAGCGGAAATGCGCAACGTCTTCGTGGAATTCGCGCGGTGCCCGCGCGACAACAACAACGTGAGCACCGGCGTGTTATTGGCTCCTTTAGTTGGAACGAAATTCTCCTGATTGGCTCTGAGAAGCGCATTTCCTATTGGTTACAAAAATGGTCCCCAGAATGCTGGGCGAAGGGATTTAAGGGCGAGTTTTTGGCGCGAACGGGGGATGGGAGATCGGCGGGCAGGTCGCTTGTGAGCGCCCGTACAATAAAGAGCTGGTGTCCCGAAGAAGTTGTTCAGTCTGTTCCGCAACGTGTCGCCGGATCACCGAACCATCAGAAGACTTCAAGATCAACACCATCGATCTGTCGGTCACCAACATCGATCGATCAGTCACTCAACATCAAGGAAAAATTAACTGGCAGCTTCAAAAACTAATCACACACTTGGAGCGGCTGAAACGATGAATGTTAACAATCCGGGCCGTGGATTTAATCAGCGTCCGGAGGTCCTTGTAATCTATCTCTGCGCCCACATCAGTGATAACTCCAGTAGTAGTGCGCTTCCCGTGAGCAACGCATGAGTGGACCACCATGCCACCGAGGAAACTTGTTTCAGTTTGACTACTGATGCCTGAGATTTAACATCTACTGTCAGGACATTCTTCCATGCATTCATTCTGGCTTCACAGACTTGTCCCGGAACCACCCGGTCGAAAAACGGCGTTAGCCGCTGCCCGTTAATGGTGTTCATATTAGCCGTCTGGGGTTTAGGAACGAAGGCCACTGAGAAAATCTGTCTTGTCAACAGTCCTCGTAGGCAACTCACCCGCTGTTGATATCCGGCGCAACTTCCTTTTCACGCGGCGCGACTCAACAAGCGCGAAACTGCTGCTGTCAGATTCGATCTCTGCCACCGTAGACTCACCAGACGAACCCGGAAGCTCCACATCAGCGACGTTCGCAGCACTAGAGTTGCCAGCTGGCTGGAATCTTTTCAACGGCCACGACAGGTGAACGCAGGGGATGTGCTCCCGCCATCCCGAAGGATGACGAGGACACGGTTCGCGCACAAAAGCAAAAAACTGCAGTTAAGTGGAACAGCTGCAAACAAGGGACGTTCCGTACCACCACTTCTTCCGAGCCCGTAGCCAGGCTCGAAAGTAAGTGAGAGCCATGCACTGGGCCATTCCTATGGAGACATCCACGCTTGCATAGAATCAAAACGACAACCGCGCACTCTTCCATCGTACGCAACAAGGCCGATATTCATGAAGGTTGATGTCGGAACTTCAGCTACATTGAAGGCTGCCCGCAAGCAGGCGGTTAACAGTAATGTCCGCCGGTCGCAAAAAGAGCTCAAAACAATTTTCTTTCTTAGAAAGACCTGTTGTCGCGCCCCACTGCTCTCCCATCGAAGACTTATAGCGTGCAATAGGCAGAGTTGTAGGCTCATAACAGCTTTTTCTCGTCCCCCTTAAAACGTGGGCCCCTTCTAATCGCGTCATAAAAACGCGTGTTTATATTGATTTCGCGCACGCATCTGATGGTGTTATTCTGTTGGACCCGGAGAGAAACGTAGTACACGATACAGAATAGAATTAGGACTACAAACATGTCTAGACTAGTGCACACTTAACAGCTGAGATTATCTGAAGGTGTGAAGCCGCCGCGGTGGCTGCGTGGTTATGGCGCTCGGCTGCTGGCCCGAAAGACGCGGGTTCGATCCCGGCCGCGGCGGTCGAATTTCGATGGTGGCGAAATTCTAGAGGCCCGTGTACTGTGCGATGTCAGTGCACGTTAAAGAACCCCGGGTGGTCGAAATTTCCGGAGCCCTTCACTACGGCGTCTCTCATAGCCTGAGTCGCTTTGGGACGTTAAACCCACATAAACCATAAACCATATCTGAAGGTGTGCAATTTTTAGGAGCGCATGAACTAAACTTCAATATACGATATGAAGAACCCTTAATATAACAATGACACCACTGAAGGCATGGACGAAGAAATGAAACAAGACACGACGAGCGCTAATCGTCAGATATTTTTCGGCTACGTCTAGAGCGTTAATAATTTAGAAAAAACTCGAGGGACATTGAGCAGACCTAGCCAGCATGACGCGATAGCATTAAGGGGTCCATATGGCCGCTTTGAGGTCCCACAGTGACACCTTTCGAGCACATCAATACGTTTGTTGTTATCATTTTTAATAATAGGTGAAGCAAATTATTGACGGTAATTTAATTTTCCGGTAATGTACTTTCTCGACTGGGCGATGTCAGGTGTTTGTACAAGGCTTTTAGGTATCTCCAGTGAGCGAACTCTCCATAATGGTGTAGATGACAAGCTGGCGTAGGAATAGATGTCACAGCTCGAGGCCACCATCTTCCACACTTCTGAACAAATTCCCGCTTGACGAAATCATACTCTAGGGCCTACGTAGTATATGGTGCTCCAGAATGGCGGTTTATTACTGCGATCCTAAAGCGCGTCCTGAGCGCACGTATTGTCGGAAGAGTGTACATACTATTTCGGAAGTGTTAAAATTCTAAGGTGTGCATAGACTGGCTACGGATGGGCTGGAACATTCATGCGGTTGAGAGAATTTCAAACGTGACAAGGCCTGCCAGGCATGTCGGGCAGGTCGCTGGTGTCAAGATTTCGTGAATGTTCCTGCCGTTTTTGTCATATTTTGTCGAAATATGGCAATAAAGAAAAATTCCTAGGGGTGTGGATGTAGCGTTCTCTGGTGCTGAACCATCTGTGGGCCAGCGTGAACTTTGGGACGCAGGTACCTATATATACACAAGGAAGCACAGAACACAGCGCTGACAAGCAATTTTAATGAAATATAACTAAACTGGCGAAAATAGATACAGTGGGTACAGGCGGAGAGAAGGATGGAGAGAGGACAAAGCCCATGGAAAATGGGGTCGCAACAAAAGCGAAAACAAAAACAAACCTTCGAATAGATGATGGAACTGCAGTCAACGTTGTGTACAAATGATCGAACAGCCGTGAACAAATGCCTTTTTGCCGAACAAAAGGACAGCAGTTCAGTTACAATCGACCACATTTTTATTTTCAGCGGAACTGATTTTCTGCCTAACATATGGACAAATTAGGATGCTGCAGCCACAACGACGGCGACGCTGCGTTTTCCGCCGGACGGGCCACTCGGACACTCACCGCTTTCGCGTTAACCTTGTGAACAACAAAGAAGCCCAGCTTTCCGCCTTGACAGAACCTGGAGTAACTGATTCGGTAGCCGAAATTTTTCTTTTTACGTGTTTACTCGTGCCAGCTAAGAGCCACGCGTCTTCACCTGTAGGCAGTCTTCTTTCCTTGCTGAACCTCCGTTACCTCTCTGCTATGTCAATAAATTGAGCTTAGAATGCTGGTGTCATAAAAACAATTATGTATGCTCAGCCCGAGGGCAATACAAGTGCTCAGCACTAGCTGTTTTGCGAAATGATTAACATGCTTATCACGCAGGCGTGACCTCCACTGCCACTGGACGAACACAAATACGTGCAGCAGCGTATGAACGATTCGGCAGAGTCGTGGCTGAGGAGAAGTGGTCTGGGAAGACGGTCTGGCTCAGGCCACCGGTAAGAAATCAGTTGCTGAAATTTGCCATCGCAGGAGGGTGGTGTCCAGGGTTGAGTGGCCGAGTGGAAACCGTAGGATTCTCGTGTTCCAACCAGCAGGAAAGTGGAGTCCAGGGCAGAGTAGCCGAGTGGCAACCATAGGATTCCCGTGTTCCAACCAGCAGGAGCGTGGAGTCTAGGGTAGAGGGGCCAAGTGGCAACCGTAGGATTCCTGTGTTCCAATGAGCAGGAGGGTGATCTCAAGGGCAGAGTAGCCAAGTGGCAACCGTAGGATTCCCGCGTTCCAAAGAGCAGAAGAGTGGAGTCTAGGGTAAAGTGGCCATGTGGCAACCGTAGGATTCCCGCATTCCAACCAGCAGCAAGGTGGTGTCCAGGGTAGGATTCCCGTTTTCCATCCAGCAGGAGGGTGAAGTCTAGGGAAGAGTGGCCAAGTGGCATCCGTAGGATTGCCGTGTTCCAACCACCAGGAGGGAGGAGTCCAGGGTAGAGTGGCCAAGTGGCAGGTGTAGGATTTCTGTGTTCCAACCAGCAGAAGGGTAGAGTCCAGGGTAAAGTGGCCGAGTGGCGACCGTAGGACTTCTGTGTTCCAACTAGCAGGAGGGTGAAGTCCAGGGTCGAGTGGCGAATGGCAACCGTAGGATTCCCGTGTTCCTGTTAGCAGAAAGATGGAGCCCAGGGTAGAGTGGCCGAGTGGCAACCGTACGATTCCCTTGTTTCAACATGCAGGAGAGTGGAGTATAAGGTAGAGTGGCCGATTGGCAACCGTAGGATTCCCTTGTTCCAACCAGCAGCTTTATACATATCTCTAATGTTGTAGATTTTTTGATACAGAACGCGTCATGTGGACGTGACGACAACATCAACAATGTTGAACACTTGGAGCTATGCCGGTATAGCTTACGCTGGTACAGAACTCTAAATTAAAGGCATGTATTCGAGGACGTACGGGAGCACCGCTGCATTTGTGCTCAAGTTGGAAACTAATACGCAGATGCCTTAGCTGGTTAAAAAATCTTAAGAAACACCGCAACAAAAAGATGAGGTTTAATCACCACCGCCTCAGATACTAACTTTTGCCAATTTGCAAGCGCACATGTCTCATCATTTATCCTTAGTCGAAATGGAGTCTCTCGACGGATAAGGAAACGCGAGAAATTAGCTCATCACCGCAGTTCCAAACCAGCCTAGTTATCACGCAGTGCGTGTTATTCTGGTCGTGTTTCTACCTTACAATTTCTTGTAGAGAAAGAGAGGAACGAGAATAGGGTCAGATAGCAGGTAGCAACATTTATTTATTTATTGACGAATAGCCTCCCGCAGCCTCCACAGCACTTTCGAGATTAATCGGCAGCCAGATTCAAAGACAAATCGAAAACCCCTAGATTTTTTACACCGCAAACTATTTTCTTCCAACTAGAGAGCAGCGATAGCTGTTAAGTGCCTGTTCTAGTAGTAGTAGCAGCAGTAGTAGTGGTAGTAGTAGTAGTAGTAGTAGTAAAAATAATAGTTGTAGTAGTAGGAGTAGGAGTTGTAGTAGTAGTAGTAGGAGGAGGAGGAGGAAGAGCAGCAGCAGCAGTAGGTATAAATGGTGAGTGGTTCCAGATGAAATTGCCGGGAGGGTAGCTGCAGTGTACAGCGAAGGACGTGAATAAGGAGAGTGGAGGAATGTACACCCGGACTGTGGTTGCCAAGGGAAGAAACCTGTAGGTGGAAACCGTTGAATGAAGAGAACACGTCGGGAGCTTAAACATGTGTGCAACCGGAGTGGTTAATAGGGAACCTTTCGGAGGGTGGATACCTTGGAAGGAGGGCGGTTATAGTGGAATGAGAGCATGGATAGAGTGGAGTGCATAGCCAGAAGGCGGTAACTTACTCTTATTCAATTATTCACCTAAGCTACCAAATAATCCGTTAATATCGCTAAAATCTCAGATTTTATTCTAACCAATCGGCGTGACATTGCTTCCGATATTGGTTATTTGCCTTACACTCTTTGCCCTTTGATCGCTCTTAGCTGAATTTCAACACAAATGCGAATTGTCCCAAGTCCGCCAAAAAGAAAAAAGGACCACGACTATAATAGAGCTAACCTTGATGCAATTATTAATGAATTACGAGCGTTTATGAGAATCGTCTTCAGGACTTTTTACAATCAATCTGCGCAATACAACCGGGATATGTTTTCGCGCCAGAATTCACGAGTTATTCGATAAATACATTTTTACCCGCAGCATCATTTCTAACCCGCTGGCTCCATGGTAAACAACCCATATGAAACGCCTTTAAAACAGAAAGAAACGCTGATATTGCACTGCTAAACTTTCTTCGAGTAACTCGCACTGAGATGTTTATAAAACAGGGTCTAACGCCTACGTATTAGGAGTAAAACAATCAAAAGAAAATTTTCCTTATGCCACTTTGCCATCCATGCTTTCATCTAGAATTAGAAAATTCTGGCGCATTATCAACACACAAGGGAACGAATTTGTCACTTTCATACACTGATCACAGGACCCTATTCCCAGGAATTCGTGTCATTTCGGTCCTCAACAAAACCTTTGTGAAGAATTTTTCCACACATCAAGCGTTAACTTACCTGCCGCCCACTAGTACAAATATGTAGTTGTGCCTGCTGCATATATTGACACAGTGCATTCCGCATTTTAGCTTAGCGCTGACCTGAAGTACGCGCCGTCTGGAAGAAGAGGAAGCGGAGGTGTCAGTGATCTTGAAAATGTCGCAGGTGAGCAACCTTGCCCCCAAAGGTTGCGGCTACTAGTTTTCCCGACGGGGACTAGGAGACCTTCCACGCGAAATGTCGGCGGAAAATCGTCGCGGAGACGAGAAATGACGTGGAGACGGCGACCGGGCATAGCAGTGTGGTGCTTCGGGTGTCGCGGCCAGGTAATCGCTTATTTCTGGATACTATTGACCACACTGCGGTCGGGGCGCATCGACACGATATCCCTGCAGACCCATACGACGGTAACGACAGTTGCGGTAGACGTGACCGGGCCCGCCGCAGTGATAGCACAGAGGGCGATAATCGGCGGTACGCCAGACGTCGCTCTTCCGAGGGAGAACCTGAGAAGGGTAAGGTGGGTGTGGTTGGCGGTGAATGTGGCCAGGTGTATCCGGGCGACTTGCAGGCGGCGGTGTACGGCGAACGGCTGCGGCGTATGTCATCATCTGGGGTGTTGTGTTCGGGTGAAGAGGGGCTGGCGGCGTGAACGCCTGTTGGACCCCTTCAGGAATAATGTCCGAAATGGAAGAAACTTGCGGCGACTCCGGGGCTGGAAAGAGCTTTTGAAGCTCTTCGCGTACGATGGTCCGGATGGTTTCCCGAAGGATGTCGTGGCTAGAAGCATCGACACCGCTGGTAGACATCAGCGACGGCGGACGCTCGTACTGTCTGGATCTCATGTCGAGCATCTTTTCCATCGTAGTGGCTTCGGAAACAAATTTGGCGACCGTTTTGGGCGGGCTTCGAGCTAACCCAGCGAAGATCTGCTCCTTGATGCCCCTCATAAGAAAACGCAGCTTCTTCTCTTCGGACATGTTGGGATCAACCCGGCGGAAGAGCTTCGCCATGTCCTCGGAGTAAACGAGGACGGTCTCGTTTGGTAGTTGGACGCGTGTCTGGAGGAGCAGCTCGGAGCGTTTTTTCCTGAGGACGGTTGTAAAAGCCTGCAAAAACTGAGTCTTGA
>NC_135498.1:154939460-155046960 GCF_052857255.1 Amblyomma americanum
GTCTTGAAGGAGCCCCATGTTGTTATTGTGGCTTCTCGGTTCTCAAACCGAATACGAGCTGCACCCTCCCGTGAAAAAAACACGCGCTCCAGCTTCGACAGCCCACCTGTTGTATTGGGCTATGCGCTCGAACTTCTCGATGCTCTTTTTTTTCCGGGGGCAGTGACACAGTGCACCCAGCATTTTCGCTTAGCGATGACCTGAAGCACGCGCCGTCTCGAAGAAGAGGAAGCGGAGGTGTCAGCGATCTTGAGCTGTGGTGCACACGTTCGTCGGATCCTGCGTTCCTGTGTTCAGTGATCATCGCATTCACGCGTGACAATATTGACCCATAAATCATAGCTAAACTTATTGAACCTTGAAAATTATTTTCGTCACCCAGCTACGACAGCGCTAATGGGTAATTTTTAAAATGCCTTTTCCTTTACTTGTTCATTAATAACCAAGTTTTCAGCATTTTCTTGATATCTCAACGTTGCCCACCCCACAACAGCGCCCGTGGTGTTCGTTTCTGTTTTTGTTTTCGTTTTCTGCTGTGCTACAGTGCCTTTCAAGCTTATTACACAATGGAAAATCGCGAAGGTGATTCGGTTATACAAATCAGGAATTAAGACTTCACCACCTGCAAATTATCGTCCCATCTCGCTTACCAGTACATGCTGCAAAATATTGGAGCATGTAATTTTCACAAACCTTGCTAATTTTCTCGAGACTAATTCTTCCCACTCGCACAGCACGGTTTTGATTATCATAATCATGTGACCCCCAATTTGTCTGCTTCACTAAGAGACTTCACCTTATTTTCGAGTGCGCATCGGAGGCTGACTTCATTTTCCTCGACTGCTCTGAAGCTTTCGACAAGGTATGTCACCACTTATTACTTTTTAACTAAATGAACTCAACATTGATCATCACGTTTTGAAATGAACCGAACACTTTCTTCATTACCGATCACAGTTCGCTTCCGCTAACCACGATTCACCTTTCAGCGATGTTTACTCGGGTGTGTATCAAGGGTCATTCACTGGAATGCTTCTCATTTTCATATACATCAACGATGTTCCTTCTAAAACAGCATCTGACATTTTTCTGTTAATCTTTGCGTTGTTTTTCGCGGAATGAAATCACCCGATAATGCTAACCTTCATCAGCGCGATCTTACGTATTGTTTCTACTAGGTTTAATGATTGTCTCATATACCTAAAACGACAAGTTATTTCAGTATCCTGGCACGCTAACACTCCTCCCGGGTAATACTTAGCTGACGTCTCCTTAGAACTTGTCACTGCACTTGGGCGTCCAGATTTCTGCAGACATCTCTTTGTCGCATCAGATCGAGCACATTATAAACAGCGCTTGCCTCACGTTGGGCTACTTGCACCTAAACTTTACGAAAACCTTATTTTGTCTAAAATTACTGCTTTACAAAACGCTAATCCGTTCAATACCGGAATATGCAGCTGCTATATGGAATCCCCACCAAAAAAACTAATTTCTAATATTATCACGCGTTTTAATTTACCTAATCGTGCCGCAAGTCTAACCAGCATGAAAGCTTACCTCTCTTTACAGCTTTTAGCAAGCCGCCAAAAATTAATTCGTCTCAGTCTTTTTAACAAATTGAACCATCATTCCAGTCTATGGAATGCACTCATCGCTCCTCCCCACTACGTTTCAAACCACGCCGATCATGGCCACAAGGTTGGAATTTCAACATGCAACACCTTACCAACATTTCACTCCTTATTGTCTCGTGCTTCGCGTGAGTGCAGCCACCTTCTTTCTGCAATCGTCGACATCAATGATGACCAGTATTTTTGCAGCGCATTAGCTAACGTTCTATAAAAGGCAGAAAATTTTTGCAAAACTTGTTTGTGTATTTTTTTTGTAACCACTTCCCGCTTCAATGCCTCTGGCCCTAAGGGTTTAATAAATAAGTGAATAACTGCAGGAATCTTTGCGAGGCTGGTCGCCTTGGAATGAGAGGGTATGGCTATGATGAAGAACGGAGCGAGCAGCGCGTGGTTGGCACGTAGAGAACGCATGTATTGGTTACCCTAGAAGGAGCAGAGTGTGCAATACCCCAACAGCGGTCGCTGAATCTTGTGTTACATGCTGGTAAGCGTTTCATCGGTTTAGTTTTATTTCAATGATTCTTTGATGATAAGCATCTTGGGCACCGTAGCCGCCACCGGGTCGTTGTCATGTTCAAACTGTCTTAGGGTTATACAACTGTACAAGCCGAATGAATTGTGGGGAATTCTGGTTTTCTTGCATAAGTGGATGTGAGCTTCATGTGTCCTGCAGCGGCATACATAGGCGTGGCTCTAGAAGGCGGAAAAAAATGAGCAGCAAAGCAGGAAGAGGAGTGGGAAAACTACTAACAAAGGATTAACAATAGCACCAGAAGTATACAAGAAAAAAATTCTTTAGAGGCACTTGAATATCTCTTAACTGAGGGAAGGCGAAAGTCGTTTGCTACTTATTGCACTGACTTGAATTTGCCGCGCTCGAATTCAGTTCAAGACATAGAAGAGCAGCTTGCGCGAGCGTGGTGCCATGTGACCTAGGTCACGTGACCTGTATGACGTGCCTAGGAAGGTCACGTGACCTAGGTGGCGATTTAACGGACGGACGGTCACCGCGAGGTCACGTGACCGGACGGATGGCCACCTCGAGTATGAGCCGTTAAAAATTTTCTCCTTAACACCTAGCAACCTATTAGGCGAGCAGAGAGGGTGAACATACCTATACTGCATGAGCAGAATATATTCACATTTGACACCAACACCTAGCACTGCGAAGACAGCGCACTGTGAAAACCAAGAAATCTGTACACGGAACGGCCCATCACTTTGAATGCCCCGGAAATTTAGAAGAACGCTAATAAGATATTAATACACCCATAAATATGAAGTCAAAGGCTTCAAAAAATGCAATTCGACTCACCTCCAGCTAAATTGTTTATAGAATATTTACAAACGTGATTGCTAATAGAATTAGAGCAACCTTAGACTTCAGCCAACCAAGACAACTAGCCGGCTTATGACGAAACCAATTCTTAAGATATAGAGAAATGTGAAGAATTTAACAAGCTACTCTGAATGGTCATAATCGATAAAGAGATAGATTTCGGTTTAACTGTACATCAATAGTGAAACATCAACCAGCAGTGGTCTAGGAATTGCGGAAGGAAAGAACTTGCACGTGCACATGGAAAGGTACTAGGAAATGTGTACAGGGACTGAGCAGTCATTAGGTGCAAATTTAGGAAGGAGTTTAAAAACTCATACGTAAAGTTACTAGAAAATGTCTAGAGGGAGTGTACCGCAATGATATATCTCCAAATTAATACACATAAAACATTATTCGGGAAGGGTGCCAAACAGGTAGACAGAATTTCCTAACATCTATTCCTAGCGTGTTTCTATGAGGTATCCAAAGTGCTCGCTTGTTAATACCAGGAGGAACCAAAATGGCGAACACCGTAGTCACCTTCTTTCTGGTGACATCAAGGGACTGATAACTTAATTCAAGAATACGAGAGCATATTTCAGGACCGAAACAGGCAAATTAGAAAGATGAGTCTGAAAGCGAATGCGACGAAAATTGAACTATTGTTACATCAATTTACTTTTTAAAACGTCTCACAGCATTTTATCGATCATTCGTCGCTTCCTTGAAAATCCATTTTTATACTGTCGCATGCGCCCATGAGAGAATGTGGCGCCCACGTGAACGATCTAATTGAAAACTGGTACTCACTATGGGTAATCCGACTTAAGGGTGATAACCGCGACGCTATGTACATAACATGAATGTAGTGTAATATAACGGACCTCTTATGTTTATTTTGAGGATACTAATGTCAGGTAGAATCTGACCACTACTCTCTGGTATTACAAATAACGAACAAATATCGACAGATAAGACAAAATTCACTGCCCGGGGCACATGTCAACCCCGTGATGATCCGTCGCCACTCATCTGTCTAAAAAGTGTAAATTGTTATTCAGAAACCTTTGCTTCTAGTAAGCTTTAAATATAGGTACCCGTTTCAGACGATCACCAGTCCTCAGTGAATAATATGGCACAATTTATTAGGAACGGCGCAGCATAGTAGCCCGTCGAAGATGCACATAAGATGATCAGCAGCATTAAATTAGAACTTGGTGTAAATACGTGGGCTCTCGCAATTAAAGCACTGCGTGTGTGTTCATTTCACAGCATATATTTGAGTTTTTAAATGTTTCCATTGCTCTGTTAACTCCACCCATTTTACTCCGCGCCGCCTGCTTTACTCTTAGTGCTTTCAAAATTTATGCTTTCACTATCTGTTTCATTAGGTGCTTCTTCGAGACGGTTGCATATAATTACATATTTTTACATTTTTACTTACACAATACTGCAGTCCCCAATATTGGTCCTAGCCGCAGGGTAAAAAGAAACAGAAATATAAACACAGCAAATTACATTGTACAAAATTAACATAAGGCTATTAGGACAAAGTAAAGAATAAGAAACAACTTAGCAACTCTCAATAAGAAGTTCTGGTTTGTTGTGGTCGTGTCATACTATACAAGACCCGCCGGTGGAGCTCCCTCCCGCATTAAACTGGGTTAACTCTACGATGACGGCACCCAGTGTGGCCTGTTTTTGTCGGTGGTGACTTTAACGCTCCTCATCCGGACTGGGGGTACCCCACTTCAAGCCTCTCTGGTAGGCGTGTGCGGGACGCATTCGCGGATGCTCTGTTTGTTTCTTTCAACCATCCAGATTCAGCAACGCGGACTGTGCGCCATGCTCGCAGTCCAACATATGCTCCGGACCTTACGTGGTGGTCAGGACCCGGGACTCCATCGTGGCACCTGGAGCCAGACTGCTGGGGTAGTGACCCCCATCCTATCATCATCGGTCTCCATCAATCAAGGGCCCGCCGATTACAACGTAGGTGTACTGTGGTCAATTGGGACACGTTTTGCACCACCGTCGAAGATCTCTCTCTGCAATCATCTACACTACTTGTGGACGAAATACAAACTGCGCTGAATAGGGCTACTGCTGTCACCTGGACGAAAGTGAATCGCCCGGCACCGGATGTGGGTCTGCTTAACCTGTGGGCTGCTCGCCGACAAGCGGAGATGGCAGCTTCCCGAGACCCGACTTCTGCGCAAGCACGGACAAGGCTGAATTACCTTACAGCCAAGGCTCGCAGATCTGAACGCGATCTCTCGCGACGGCAGTGGCATGCTTTGTGCGAGCAGTTCTCGACAAAGTCAGCGAATACTGCTCTCTTGCAAACGGTTCATGCAATGGAACATGGTTTCCGTCGTCCTGACGCAGCGACCACAGCATGCTTCGCACCTAACTTAGCCCCGGATGATTTCGCCAGAGACGCAGCACGGAAGTTTTTTCCCCAAGTATGATGTGTTGCCTCCAAGTTTCATAGGAGCCCCCTTGGCTGCCATTCCAGCATATGTCGATAAGCTCCCATCCACAGCCGACGCCGGGAGAATTGCAAGCCCATTTTCAATTCCCGAGTTGCTTGCAGCAATAGACGAGGCCCGCCGGAAGACTTCGCCCGTTCCGGACTCCATTCCGTACGAGGTTTACAAGAACTTAAGTTCCGCTGTACTTCCTGAACTCCTCGTCACTATTAACAGGTATGGATAGAAGGCGTCGTACCAGAAACCTGAAAATCGGCTATTGTGATCCCCATACCAAAGACGGGGAAGCCGCCGACAGACCTCGGAATTTTCCGGCCTATATCTCTTACGGCAACATTATACAAGATTATCAAAAAAATGCTTGCCACACGACTGTCGTGGTGGCTTGAGCACCATGGTTTCTTCCATGCCTCCCAAATTGGCTTTCGTACGTCCATAGGTACAAAAGATAGACTGGTTTTCTTGGCGTCAGCAGTTCTGGCGTCAACTCGCAGCCACAATGTGCGTACTGTACTGGCCATGGACATTGAAAAGGCGTGCGATAATATCAGTCGTGCTGCCATCCTGGAATCCCTTGACATGCTACATTTCCCCGTTAGAGTGCGGAATTTTGTTAAATCTTTCCTTGAAGGCCGACACTTTGCCATACGCCTCATTGGTGAGGCCGTCAGACCATTTGTGCCCTTCGCGGCGTTCCACACGGATCAGTGTTATCGCCAAGATTATTTATTATTGCTTTCATCCCCTTTGCTTGGCGCTTATATGATGTCTCTGAGATTAAGTCCTTCTTGTATGCTGATGACATACCGGTGTGTAGCACTCACAGCGACCTGATGACTCAAGCAGCAGGCCTACAATCAGCCATAGATATTACGTCAACTTTTGCTTGTTCAATTGGTCTGCAGATTTCAGTGAGCAAAACCACGTTCTTGTCAGTCGCCAACCGCGGGAGACGCCGTAAACTGGCTGCAACACCAATTCGTCTCCATCTAACCGGAACTTCAATTCAAGAAAGTTCGACCGTAAAAATCTGGGGCTTGACAATACACGAGACAGGAACACGTACTGCTTACCTTTATCTGGCTAAAAAGCAAGCAATTCAGGCGTTGGGTCTAATACGACGCATTGCTCCTAAAACAGGCGGAGTCCGCAATCATGTTTCACGACAGTTGGTGCGGGCGGTGGTGCAACCGTGCCTCGTTTACGAAGCTCGATTCCAGCATTTGACGAGGGCTCAATGGGATCGTCTAGAAGCTGTTAATCGAGAGGCAATGATGGTCATCACTTGCCTTCCCCACATTACCCCGATCTTGGCGCTCCAAGAACATTCGTAGCTGAATACACTTGATGAGCTGGTGCAGCAACGACGCGATGCTCGCCGCCTAAAGTCAAGCCTTACACACACAACGTGTGCACTCAGGGCATATGCTTCATCGCACTCCATTCTACAGCCGCCCCTGCCAGTTCTTCCTCCCTGGCGTTTTGTGCAGCTAAGCGACAACAAGCCAACTGATCTACGTCGGCCATGATCTACCCGCGCGGCATCGTCGTTTCGCGACCGAATTACAGAGCAAGAGGCCAATCTGCCGCATGGCTCCATCGTAATGAACGCTGACGCAAGCATCCAGGCCTGCGAAACAGCAACGGCAGTTTACTGTCCTTGCAAGCCTGCTCTGAACAAAACGCCAAGGTTTCGCCTTTCAGAACCTCCTTCCTCCTTCTGTGCGCAGATAGTTGTGGTTCAAAATGCACTTTGCTCTGTGGCCGCCGTTCCCATGCTACCCACGGCCCGCATTGTCATTCGCAGCGAGGCCCTTCACGTCACACGCCTACTGCGACGAGTCAGTCGCACCCCAGAAATCTGCCAAGACATCCATCGTCTAGCCGCACGCATCCCGCAGCAAATCCGTATTGAGTGGGTCCCGCATGACCTCCTGAGAGCACAAATCCGCCCAGATACTGCGACCCGGCTTTCGACCCCAACCTCGTCTTTGCCTCGAGTCTTCATTCTGGATGACACCACCCTCCTTTTAACAAGAAAGGAACACCTCCGGCGCCGCACGTGTGCTCTAATCCCTCCGTGTGCGGTAACCCTGCCCGTATGCTTACCCGTGCAGAGCAGGTTGCGCTTCGCAGGATGCGGGTCGGGGTTGCCCTAACTCCAGCTGTGACACGCAAGTGGCCGCATTTCAAAGATTTATATCCCCGCCCCGGGTGCCCAGTCTGCAAGAAGAGAGACTGTGAGGCGTATATCCACCACCTGTTGTTGGACTGCCCGGCGCTGAAAACGACGAGAATTCGGCACCTGGCGGCAGTGGGACTAATCCGGATTCCTTGATTGCCTGGATACAGGGCCCATATTAACGTTCACCTCTTGATTTCATCTATTCAGCCCACCTTTTTTCATTTATTTAAGCATCATTCTCATCTCTCACTTCATAGTTTTTACGCCCTCAGGCAATAAACATTGCGTCAAAGAAAAAAAAAAGTTTTGGCAACTGCACTGATGATGTTTAGTAGCTCAGGCTGGAGTTCATTCCATCGAGTTATTGTGAGGAAAAAAAAATTATTTGAAAGCATTGATTCTAGCGCTGCAAAGTGTCTGTGATGTCTTGTGACGATGTCTTGGTTGCCGCGTTGCGATCGGCTTAATCAATGAATCAGGGCGAGTTTGTTAACTTTGAGCAAAGAAGAACATTTAAATCTTTACATTTTTCTTCGTTTGTGAAATTTCTGTATTGCGTCAATGTGCGATCAGAGTGGTGAAGAGTCAGTTGAACGATATTTAAAAAAATATAAATAGCACAAATTCCCGCACGACAATTCCCCACGCTTCGATAATATGTTGTGTGTAAAGGTCCCAGACGATGCATGGGTACTCAAATTTTGCTCTGATATTGGATGTGTAGGATAAAAGCTTTCCACTCATTAGCTAATTCGAGCTATGATTATTAGCTATCGCAATACCTGAGTATTTACATTCATTTACCTCGCCAATTCGTGAATCCCGCGAGGATACATCACTGCTGTGGAGCGTTGTGGGTGGGTTCGCTTGGCCTGTTATCCTTGCCCAAAATTCTTCGGCTACCGTGACCTCGCTGCGTTTTTTTATGGACGGTGAGGGCTCTGAACGGGTGGCACTGCCGAGGGGACGTGCGAATGCCGAGGATAACATTCAATACGCGTGAAAAATGCTTCCGTGGGTCAAGTGCCTCGCAAAGTGACCTCCAACGTTGTGTCTACAGGGCTTGAATTCTTCGCTGAATTTGTTAGCGACAGCAACACTACGCCACCTCTTCGACCCGTCAGCGTGGCACCACTTGAGCTTTGTGGCACCGCTTGAGCTCCGTGGAGGCGCCGTTGGTCACGTGGTTGGTTACGTGGGTAGGTCACGTGGTGCGGCCACTGGTCACGTGGGTTCGTCATGTGGTGCGGAGCAGCTACTGCTGCCGGCGGCGCGGCGCGCAACAGGTGCAACACCTTAGCGCATGCGCCTTGTCAGGTGTGACGAAGATAAAGAAGGAACGCCCAACGAAACGGAGTGGTGAAAGACGGACTTTGCAATCAGACTGAGCGAGTTCCACTCTGCCAGATGTAGCTGTCCCGTCATTTCAGGTTTATCCAAAACTAAACCACAGCCATTTTTTTCTTCTGCAGGCGTCTAGCATCTGTAAGGTCTAAGCGTGACTTTGTTCGTCGATATCTGCGCTCTGCCCTGCGCTGTAGGGCACGCTGTCATTGTAGATAGATAAAGAGGAGGAGGGAAAGGCAGGGATGTTAACCAGAAAGAGGTTCCGGTTAGCTGTCGTTGTAATTCGATATCAAAGTCGGTGTACTTTGCGAATGGATCAGCGGTTCTCCGTGGGGTAACTTGACGCTGCGCTGGCTTGTTGTAGGTCATCATCACCGGGGCCTGATGATGTGACATACTCCGCCCTCGCCAGCCTTGGCCAAGAGGCTTGACGGGTTCTTTCGGATACATAAAATAAGTCATTGTGTGAAGGCATAGTTCCTAATGAATGGAAGACCAGTCGTCTGTTCCACTTCTTAAGCCGGGAAAATTACCTCTCGACATTTCAACATACCGCACCATTGAACTCTCCAGCTGCCTCGGGAAAGTCATGGAAAGAGTATTGTTAACACGCATGGAATGGTACCTTGAGCGGTACCAAATGTACCCCGGATTTATGCCTGGGTTTCGACCTGACCGCTCTTCTATCGACTATGTGGTTGACCTTGTAACATCCGTCCAGCACCAAAAAATTTTGAGAAGGTTGACCGTGGCGCTGCTCATGGACATCAAGGGCGCCTACGACACCGTAACACATCAGGCCATTATGGACGCGCATTAGAACCTCCTGCGATTGGAGGCCGCATGTTCAGCTGGATACGCAGCTATTTGGCAGAGAGGTCGTGTTTTGTCCATCGTGTTTTGTCCAGACCGAGGACGGACCTCTTTACATCTAAATTCGCACGGAGTCCCACAGGGTGGAGTGCTGAGCCGAACTCTATTCAACCTTGCTCTCATCGCTCTAGTTGACGCATTTCCACAATCTCTTCAGATATCCATATATGCCGATTATATCTGTATTTGGGCATCAACCGCGACTCATCCCCCAGTTTGTGCGAGTATTCAAAGGGCAGCAACTATACTGACGTTTTACCTTCTTTAGCAGGGCCTAAATATTTTGACCAAGGAATGTTCACTCGTGGCTTTCAGGCTCAAAAAAATGACAAGTTACCCAACATATGTTATTGGCGACGCCATTCCCTATGAGAAATTTTCCATTGGCATCTTTATCGATATCATCCTGTCTTGCAGACGCCATCTCTACGCCAAGAAAAAGAGACGGAGCTATTGTTCATATCCTCTCTCTACATCATATACATCTGTTCATATATATCTGCTGCCAGCAAGGCCATCGGTCCGACGTTTGCCCGAACCCCGATACCAAGGCTTGCAAGCAATGCGGCGAGCAAAACCCGGCGGAAGAACATCAATGTACGCCCAAATGCCTGATATGTGGAGGAGACCGCGCGACAGGCAAGAGGGACTGCAAGCAGTGCCTCAAGACAGCCGAGGAGCTGCGAGGACGACCAACACAGAAGGGCCAGCGGCGCAGCCGAAGCAGGAGCCGGAGCTGCGGGTGGTGGCCGAGGTGGTTCGGAGAGGAAGAGACGGACCAAACCCAGGGCCGGAGCGGAAACGAGCACAAGTCGAGGAGCCGAAGCCGCAACCGGGGCAGGAGCCAGAGCCGAGGCGCCAGCAGGGACGAGTCTTAGCCACCGCTGGGGAAGCAGAACGGCGGCCCGGGCCAGCGGCAGGGGCAACCACAGCAACAGCAGAAGAGCGGCGTTAAGGTGAGCTGGGGAGCGGGCCCTCCCAGATCACTTATTCCGCCCTCGGGGCAAAGCACTATCAACAATAACATGCAAACAAATAACGAGAACAAGCTAGGCGAACAAAACAAGGCGCTCAAAAGAGAGCTAGAAATATGCCGCGAAGAGACGGGGCCGCTGAAAAAGCATATAGACGACCTAATAAGGGAAATGCAGGGGCAAAGACAGGCAGGGTGCTCGCCTGAAAGATCACCACCGCCGCCAGCCGAGCAGCCCACCAACGGTCAGAAGAGCAAAGTTTCAGAGATGAGATGAAGAGCTTTATTGCAACAATGCAAAGCCAAATACAACAAATACAACAGAAAGAAGCGCTGCAGGATCAAATCTTCCTCACCTACGTAAAAAACCAAAATACGCAGAAAATCATAAACGACGCCAGAGATAGGCTATACAACGAAAGGGGATTCGGAGCAGAGACCCAAAGTACAAACACTAACAACAACACAATATGGCAGGACAAAACCAACTACCGCTGTGGCAATGGAACTGTAGGGGCTACCGGCGTAAACAGGGGCTCCTACTGCAGTTCATCAACACGAAAGACACACCACCAGTCATTATCATGCTTCAAGAAACCAACACTACACCCACGCTAAAAGGGTACACATGCCAGGAAAGCGGACGCACCACAACCCTCATCAGTAACAAGATAGTAACCATAGCACACAAACAAATTGAGTGTACAAAGATAGAACACGTGATAACAGAAATAATTCCCAAGAAGAAACGAAGGGCCAAAAGCACCTTCGTAGTAAATCTCTACAGCCCCCCCCCCCCCCAGACAAAAGGACGACGACTTCGTTAGGCTTTTCGCTGAAGCGAGTAGGCTAGCCAAGTCGAACATCCTTATCATAGCAGGGGACTTTAATGGCAAAAGCCCGAGCTGGGGACACCAGAAAGCTGAGAGAAAAGGGCAGAATATATGTAACGCAGCAGAAGCGATAGGCTGCGAGCTCTTAACAGATGAAAACCAGCCAACAAGGCAGGGTAACAGCGTCAGCTCAGACACGTGTCCTGACCTAACCTTTGTTAAAGGAGCAAAGCAGGCCGAGTGGGAGAACATGCTGGAAAACCTAGGCAGTGACCACCATATCATAAGAACTACGATAGAGGCAGAAAACGTCAAGAAAAAAATTGGCACGGCCCGCCTAACGGATTGGGGCGCATTTCGCCACCACAGCCGACAGCTACAAGGCGAGATCACCTCGATAAAGGAGTGGTGCCAGCAGCTAAAGCAAATGCAAGAAATGCACACGCAAGAGGTAGATAGAACGGAACAAGTACCGGAGGTGGACAAGCGGCTACTCGGGCTATGGGAGGCAAGACGTGGGATCACCAAAAGATAGAAAAAACAGAAGCTGAATAAGAAGCTCAAGAAGAAAATAGCGGAAATCACGACTCAGGCGGAAGAGTAGCCTGCACAGCTAGCCAGACAAGCGTGGCTACAGTTCAGCAGCTCGCTGAACGGAACGCTCAGCATGGCTATAACGTGGCGCATACTTAAAGCCCTTATTGATTCCACAAAGACTAATGCCGTAAGCGGAAAGGCGATCCAGAGACTCGTACACCAATACGAGGGTAACGACGAGCAACTACTCGAGGCGGTACGAACAAAATGCTACGGCAAGCACGAACCCGAAGGCTACGACGGAGAGCACCTCAGAATAGAGAACCCCGACATGGACAGACCCATAACACGCGAGGAAGTCACCGCGGCAATGAGGGCGATAACCAAGAACACGGCAGCGGTGGCTGACAGAAACAGAAACTTCCTGATACTCAACCTCAGCGACGAGGCGACGGATCAACTAACAGCATACCTCAACACACTGTGGAAAGAGGGAAGAATCCCAGACGAGTGGGAGCACGCCGTAGTGGTGAGGATCCCAAAACCGGGCAAAAAGCTGCAGATAGAGAACCTCAAACCCATCTCTCTCACTTCATGCCTGGGGAAGCTCTACGAGAAATTCATCACGAAACGGATCCAACTACACCTAGAAAACAAAGGGCTATACCCGCACAGCATGTTTGGCTTCAGGGCAAACCTATAGACACTAGACGTCCTCCTACATATCACGGAGGAGGTCCTCGAAACAGCACACAAAACGGGCGAAAACATAGTCATGGCCCTCGACATTAAAGGGGCCTTTGACAATGTCAGCAACGCAGCCATCATGGAAGGGCTGAATAACGCCAACTACGGAAGAAGGAACCATGACTACGTGAGGGCCTTCCTGACCAACCGAACGGCCACAGTAGGACTTGGGGACTTGAGAAGCGATATCCTACCCCGAGCAAAGGAACGCCACAAGGCTCCGTCATCTCGCCCATATTATTTAACATAGCGATGATTGCTCTATCCAAGAAACTCAGCAAGATCGAAGGTATACAACACGCAATGTACGCAGATGATATTACAGTCTGGGTCAAACAACGCTCCTTGGGAGAAAAACAAGAGAAACTGCAAGAAGCAGCAAGCTGCGTGGAAGATTATGTGAAAGAAAGGAGACTAGCCTGCGCCACGGAGAAATCCGAGCTCCTGAGAGTAGCAAGACGCCCCACCCAAGCAGAGCTAGAAGTGAAGCCCGAGGGACAAAACATACCAGAGAGAAACATGATACGAATCTTGGGCATGTGGATACAAGGAAGTAATAAATGCAGCCACACGATCAGCCTGCTCAAGAAGACAACGGAGCAGGTGAGTCGTATGATAACCAGGGTCTCTCAAAGAAGATACGGAATGAAAGAAGCTGATGCGATAAAACTGGTCAGAAGTCTGGTGGTCAGCAGAGTCACCTACTCGCTCCCGTACCACCCCATGAACAAGCAAGAAAGGGAACAAGCTGACATACTCTTAAGAAAAGCATACAAGACGGCGCTACACCTGCCTAGAAACACGCCAAACGACAAGCTGCTGCAGCTGGGGCTCAGCAACACCTTCAGCGAACTAGCGGAAGCACAGCTCAAGACGCAGAATTCCAGACACCGAACGTCAGCCGCCGGGCGAGCCCTCCTAAAGAGGTTAGGTTACGACATGGAAGGGCATTTTGATCGATCCGCCGATATCCGCGGCAACATCCGTAAAACCCTCCAAGTCGGTCCTATACCAAAGAACATGGACCCGAATCTCCACGCCACTAGAAGACAGGCATGGGCAGATTATGTGGAACACCATTTGGCTAAACTAGAAAACACAGTGTACACGGACGCAGTGCTTTATCCGTGGGATAAAAGCACAAACATAATCAATGCCGCTGCAGCAGTCGTGGATTACGCCGGCAAACCGATCACATGCGCAACCCTACGGGGCCACACGGTAGCAGAGGGGGAGGAGGTCGCCGTTGCACTAGCGGCGGCCGAAGGCTATCGGAGAAACAAATCACTGATAATATTAACAGACTCGAAATCCACATGCAGGAACTACGCGCAAGGTAGAGTCTGCAAGGCGGCCCTAAGAATCCTCCTCGAAACAGGGCCCCCTAGCCAAAACGTAACCCAAGATACTCTGGATACCGGCACACACGGGGATAGAGGGAAACTCAAGGGTGGACAGATTAGTTTGCGAGATCACGTTCCGACCTGAGCTGTTGGAGACCCTAGAGAACCCTACCATAGTGGAGCCAGTATATGCGGAGCTGCTAAATTGCTACAGAGGACAGAGGCTCAAGTACCCTACGCCACACAACTCATTAACTCAACAAGGAGTAGTGAACTGGCGGAGACTGCAAACAGAAACATTCTTCAACCTATACATTCTACACAAGCTGTACCCTACACAATTCAGGAACACATGCCCGTGGTGCGGGGCAACCCCCCCGCTATACCACATTACATGGGAGTGCCAACGCAATTATGCAATCCACAAACTCAAAACCCCGAGTGTGGAGCAATGTGAGGGTGTGATCTCCAGCAGCGAGCTCACAGCCCAATGGGCCCTTTTGCAGCACGCATACGAAGCAGGAAGACTCAGCGGAGCCCTGGAATAGGGGCCCGACCTTGCGAAGAGGCCAGACGTCAACGATGAAGACGACGGACCACCGCTAATCTTATTGAGATTTCAATAAATGTTTTTTCTCTCTCTCTCATACCCTCTCCTTCTTCGGGGGAAAATCCTGGGGCGCATCTGTGCACTCCATGCTTGAAATTCACCGTTCGCTGTTGCTGGGCTACATCCGCTGCAGCTTTCCCATTTTAAGGATTATTAGAAAGACAGTCATCCAGACACTTCAAAAATGTGCAAGCGCAAGCTCTACAAATCAGCCTTGGACTGCCTAAATTCGCCTCAACAGCAGCCATTGTTCTTGCCGCAGGGGAGAGTCCTGTTGCTACATACATTGCTGTTGAAACCATGGGAACGCACATTCGGCGCCTCACACGAGTTCCGAGCCACCATCTTGAAGCCCTTCCAGTAGTCAGACCACATACTGCATTTGCAAAATTAATTGAAGTTCATCGTGCCAATCTTCATTCGCAGTTCAATCCTGCTTCAAGACCGTGCTCACTCATATAGAGTCTCCATGAACCTCGGGTACACCTCTCTATTCCGGGAATTACTAAGAAATCTGGTTTATAATTGCCTGATCTCAAACAAATGACTTTAGATCATCTGCATTTTAACCATAAACACCGCATAGATATCTACACAGATGGCTCAGTGAACTCAACAAGTTCTGCCGGGTCTGTAGTGATAACGGCCTGGTATATCTTAATGAAGGTGAGGACTACCTATCTCACCTCTTCAACTGGCGCGGAACTAGCTGCCCGACGGGCTGTAGTTGAGTTCATCAGTCAGGAATCTCCACATGACTGGACAGTTTTCACCAGCTCTAAAGCTGCCCCTCAATGCCTGCATCTGTACTAATAAGCGAGCCACACGAACACCTCGTTGCAGAAATCAACAAGCTGTACCACGACGCCACATTGAAAGGGCATGATATAATTTTCCAGTGGCTGCCAGAACACAGCAGTATCAAAGTAAGTCACCAGGCAGGCGAGGCTGCTCGTTCTGCCCACAACGACGGAATACTTGTCAATATCCCTGTAATGAGAGCGGACGCAGGGTGTGGGCTTCGTTCGTTGCGGCTGGACCTCTCACTTTCAGCTTGGAACACGGCAGAGTTCTGCAACCGTCGCCTCAGGGCATTCGATCTTGGAATGCGCCTCCGTCTTCCATGTGATACAGCGGGTCGCGAAGCAACATTTCTGTGCCGTCTATGGCTCGGCGTTGTCTTCACAAATCAATATGCTTTCCTGATCGCAATGGCCGACAACGCTTCGTGTGTAAACTGTATCTGAGAAGAGACAAACAGTCATCTCCTGTGCGAGTGCCCAGTCTTTGTGAACGAAAAACGTAAGCGACGTTGTGCTCTGGATCGCCTCGATCCTCGCCCTTTCACACAGGCCAAGGTCCTCGGTCCGTGGCTACAGCAGTCGACTGGCATCAAGGCTTGCAAGACACTGTTTTGTTTTTTTACGAGAGACTGTCTTGATTGACAGATTGTGTCTGTGTTTCCCGTTCCTTCTCTCTTCCCTCTTTAATCCCCTCATTCCATTCCACAGTACAGAACAACCAACCGTGAACTTTTCAGGTTAACGTCTCTACCTTCCCCCCCTCTCTGTATCTCTCTCTACTTCATCAAGCGGGTGATTTGGATGGGTATACGGAAAGATAGCCTACGTAGTTTATTGGTCACTTTCATAAAAATTGTTTTGTGATTGTTAAGCTCCAGCTCCCCATCGACTGCACCAGGAATGATTGCTGTGAATGTTAGAATTAAGAATGACTTGGTCTTCACAGGATCTCATCCATTAAACAAAACACAATAATTGAAAAAAGCCTAATTTGCAAAAAATTTACTAACTTAAAAAAATGTCGTTGATGTACACCAAAAGGAGTAAGCGGTCCACAATGATTTTTTGCGTTACAATAGATGTGACCGGAAGGCTGTTCGAGCAATGAACATCAATACTTACGAACTGTGAGCGGTTCGAAAGGTAAGCAGAAACTCAGTTGATTACGACAGACTGAAGACCGATATATTCAAGCCTATGCATGAGTTTGTCATGTGGAAGAAGTTACCGGAGCTCTTTCGCATTTTGCGCAATCCCGTTAGATTTCGGGCAATGCGGAAATCTTGTGTTCTTGACTGATATTTTCTTGTTAACCTTTTTCACTATTCTATTTAAACTTCGCGCCTGTGTTCGCAGTTGTAGTGGGAAGCACATTTCTGTTTTTTTTCTGAATTGGTTTGTTTAAGAACAGTGATAATTGGTTTGGGACGTTTGTTCATTAGTCTAAAACTGACGTTGCTCCCCCTCTTGAGGGCTAATACGAAAACAATATGATGATGCCTAGGCCAGTTAGTGACCGCATATTCGGTCCCTTATAGCGAAACAGCTGGGCGGATAACAATGGGGTGAAGTGCATTTGGCGGGTACTCTCACCTAATTAATAGTAGCAGAAAGCGATTCCTCAAGTAAAAAGTGTATGTAATATTTACTTTCTCATCCATATCACCACCTCTGTTTCCCACATCCCTCGCTCTCATCCGGTTATTCACACTGACTGGCATGCTTTTCGCACTAATCTCGCCTCCGACTCCTTTCAATCCTACGATGACTGGACGTCGCGCATCTCTGCAGCGCTCACGTCCAGTAGCCGTCGCGTTCGCTCTCGTTACCCAATCCAGGACCCAGATCCATACCTTATCCGTTTACGGCGTCGCCGTAAACGTCTTCAACGCTCCTTTCGATCCCAACCACACAATGCCCAACTTTCCTCCCGGATCACTGCTCTGCGGGCTGAGATCGTCGCCCACTGCGCCTCCCTCGAGCACTCTCGTTGGAGTGCTCTTTGTGATGGCCTTGATTCTGCATTGCACTCGCGATCCGCATGGTCTCTCTTTAAATCCCTCCTTGGCAATAAGCCTGCCCTTGCTCCCACTCTAGCTAAAGCCCTCACTCAGGGGACTCCCTCCGAAGTTTTTGATCAACTCCCCTCTCTCTACCTCCCGCCCCCTCTGGCACCCTCCTACCCGGTGTACTCAGGTGGACCTAACCCCGATCTGGACCAATGCTTCACTCTCCGGGAGCTCGAATCTGCTCTGGCTGCTAATTCTACACGCTCGGCTCCCGGTGAGGATGCCATTACATACACCACACTTCGTAACCTTCCTGACTGCGCCAAAGAATTCCTCCTTGAAATCTACAATGAGGCCTGGGAGAGCGGCTGCTTGCCGAGCTCCTGGACATCCTCCCTTATTTCTATGATTCCAAAGCCGGGCAAACCTCCCTCTCTCTCTAACCACCGTCCAATCTCCCTGACGTCGTGCGTTGGTAAGACCCTTGAGCGAATGGCTCTGACTCGCCTCTCTGATTTTCTTGAGGCACGGGAATTCTTCCCCCATTCTCTCATTGGCTTCCGACGCCGCGTCTGTGCACAGGACATGTTTCTGATTCTCCAGCAAACGTTCCTGTCCCCTACACCCACTCAAATTTACGCACTTGTGACTGTAGATGTTCGCAAGGCCTTTGACGGTGTTTGCCACGATCACATCCTTTCTCAACTCGCCTCTTTGGATTGTGGCTCCCGCATGTACTCCTATATCCGCTCATTCCTCTCTAAACGTGTGGCTCGCTTTCGTGTAGATACCCACTTGTCTAACCCACACCACCTCACCCGTGGCACTCCTCAAGGTGCTGTTCTCTCTCCTACCCTTTTCAATCTCGCTATGGCCCCTCTCGCCTCCCAGCTAGCTGCAATTCCCGACCTGCATCATATATTTTACGCCGATGACATCACTCTCTGGTGTTCATCTGGCTCTCCCGGTCACGTACAGGACACCCTGCAACGTGGCCTAGATCTCATCGACTCCTTTCTCACCACCGCTGGCCTCTCTCCTGCTCCTGAGAAATCCGAGCTTCTCCTTCTCAACCATTCCTCCTACCAGCGCTCACACAACCACTTCGTCTCTCTCCACCTTTCTGGCTCTCCCATTCCTGTCGTCACACAGTGCAAAGTTCTTGGCTTCCCTTTGCATGCGGCTAAGAATGTGCAAGCCCTCCACCGCGCTGTCACCACCTGCCACTCTGTAACTCACCTCCTGCGGCGCGTGGTCACTCGACGCTCAGGTCTCCACGAGGCTCACGCGTGCCGCGTTGCCCACGCGCTGGCCCTCAACAAAGTCTTTTACTTTGCACCCTACGCTTCCTTCAATCAGACTCAACTTAACACTCTCGAGAATGCCCTTGTGGGCCTCTACAAGGCAGCTCTAAACCTCCCTATCTCTACCTCTACCACTAAGCTCTTTGCCACAGGCCTCTTCCATCCTCTTCGTTCTCTTCTCAGTCTCCATCGTGACTCGCAACTTGCCCGGCTTTCCCTTACCCGTCAGGGTCAGTGGTTATTGACTCAAGCGGGTATCTCGCCCATTCCAATCTCCCCGTTTACCTCTCCTATTCCCACCCCCGCTCCCAATCTTCGTATCCTTCCCCTCGCGACCAACATGTCCCCCATCCTGCACGCCGGACGTCGTCATGCGGCCGCACAGCACCATTCCCCTCTCTTGGATACCCAGGGTGTAGCTTACACGGATGCCTCCTTCGTGGCTCCTCGAGGTTCCTGCGGCTACGCCCTGTACCATCCACACCTCCCTGCTCCTGAAACCCACACCAGCGGGCCGTATCTACACCCTCCAGACGCATTGTCCCTCGAGGTCCTCGCCATTGCGCATGCCCTCCAGTCATTTGCCCTCCTTCCCTCTCTCCAAGAGTACACAGTCTATTCAGACTCACAAGCCGCTATACACCACATACAGAAACGCACCCTGACCCCTTCTCTCCAACAGGAGGTCGAACGAGTGGTCTCCGCACTGCAGCCTTCCATCGTTTTCCTCCGCTGGGTCCCTGGGCATTCAGGGATTGACGGCAATGAGCTGGCCCATCAGCTCGCCCGCGACACACTTTTCCGGGCACCGTTGATCCCCTGGCCCAAGCCCTCGGAGAACGGTGGGAGGCTCACCCTTCGCCGCACCATAAAAGAGGTCTACCTTGAGCTCCGCCTCGACAAACGCCTTTACCCTCCTCCTCATCCATCACTCACGGTGCCGGAGTCTCGCCTTCTTCGGCACATTCAGATAAATGCAGTTATCACCCCGTCCCGCCTCTTCCTCTATCGCTATCGATCGGACCCTTCCTGTCCCAACTGCCCCTGCATCTATGCGGACCTGGCCCATTGCCTCTTCTATTGCCCGGCTGCTCAGCAGTCGCGTTCCTTCCCCCCACCCTTTCTATCCATCACCACCTGGCTCGACTGGCTTGGCGCTGAAGGGGAAGAAGAACAGCGGCTTCTGGTCGCCCAGGCGGTCGACATGCTCGGCCTATAAATTATGGTCGAATAAAAGTCTTTACTACTACTAATATTTTGAGGACTACAGTCCGCGGTATATATATGTTTTGAAAGCTGGAATTTCGCTGGCTGTGGACTATACATGATTAACTTTTTAAATATCATTTGTCACTGCCCAAGAACCTAGCCTTGTTGCCAAGGTAAGCAAACGGCGCGTCCTGGCTGCGTTCTCCAACATTTTACCCTGATACACCAAATTGGGAAATCAACTCCTATATGCAAGCGAATGCTGCTTGAGATATCTAGAGTGGCTGCTTTTCTGTGCTTATTTTTTTGGCATATGCCGATATCATCTACGAATATAAATAAATCAATACATACGCGGACGCATAAATATGCAGGTAACGCACACGGAAGCAGATTTATACTTAAAGAATGGTTGTGCTCTCCCTTCTATGCGGTCAAAGAAAAACCCAGAGATTTACTGCTTTGCAGAAAAAAAAGTTGCTTGCTGATTGTACTCTGCATGCAGAAAACATAACAAAGCTTATTTTCACCCGAAATTCGCCCACGTGAAATGTGCACTGATTGCAGACTATTAAACAAAATCTTATATTTAAGCCGAAGTTTGCCCCTGCGGAGTGTGCACTGGTAGATGAGTGTAAAACGAAAAATACGGTCATAATTGTAATTTCTAATACTCTCGTCTAGGACTATCAATTGGCGGCTAGCCACTGGCAATTCGCCTCAAATTAAAGGAGGAGACCGCAGTGAGCGACGATAATGGAACTGATAGGGGCAACAGTAAGAAACGGCGTGGATTCAACAAGCACGAGTATATGGTGTCTTCTCTGACACAAGAGCAAAGTTTCACAATTGTGTTATCGCGTCACGCTGCGCGATTACGTACTATGTGTGTCATGGCCCTTAAATCGGCTGAAACAAAGTGTGTAATAATCTATTTAAAGCATACACCAAAACAGTGCCAAATACCATTATAGTGTTCCTGTCGCAATCAATTGAAACAAACTGGCGTTTGTAAACAATTAGTGCTTCTTATGCGCTCAGTAATATATTCAAATATATACCCCTCTACACTATATTTTCGCAGTCAAATATCCATGTTTCTTACAAACTTACTGCCAGCAAGGAGAAATCTTCACATATGTAGTGGAAACTAAATCATGTGGTTTTAAAACGTAGCATATGGTTCTCACGTGATCAAACAGGAGCTTGATGTGTGATGGAGTGACATGATTTTGTTCAAATGCTTCGCGTTGAGAAAAATCTTGCCCGTACAACCATTCAAAATGATTTAAAATGCTATACATATATTTTATGTTCTCTAGCTGTAATGCTTACATTTTGCTTGATGGATATGTAATTGCCATCAATAAAAATGACACAAAACTATTTTGCATTTCAATAATTTTATAATTTCACGTCTTTCTTATACCAAAGAAGCAGTTCTTAATTCGTAGAGACTGTTGTAGACTTTAAAATATTGCCTGTTACGACATGCGTACTTTGTTTTGAATTCATTACCTGCTTATTTCATGCTCCCATGATCGCTTGAACGACTGGTAGTTGATTCGGTAAAACTTTCTCCCCGATTCCCTAATTAGGTATAACTTCTTGCCTTTATTTTTTTAGTGCGAGGGCACTAAATCGCTTGACCTTCGTGCTTCGGGCTTCAATGCTAAACCGCAAGCCATTTCTTTACATTGAAAGCTTGTTTCAGGAACATTAAATTGGTTTCTTCGCTTTGTTTTTCCAGCCTCCTTGCCAACCGCATTTGTGCCTTGCTCCCATTTTCTACCTGTGACGAAGCAAGAGCATAAAGATAAATTCTAGAGTACAAGGCCCGAAGGTCTTATTTCTTTGCTCCCCGCTATTGCGCTTCTGTTTCGTTCTGCGCTTACTTTACTTCTCAGATGTTGATACACTTCGTCTTGGTAAAAATTTTAAAGAATACAGAGGTGTGTTTTCCAACCCGAGCTTTAAAAAGTTCCTTCCCTATTTGCTGTCTGGTAGCCCCCGCACGTCCGCCAACGGTCCTCCGCTTTTCCATCAGCTGCTAACCTCCCATGTCAGACGTGTTTTGTGTACAGACCGCGACACGAGGCAGATTTGCAGTTTGACGCAACTCCTGCGTCGCCAGGCGGCATCTGTAAGCAACAGCAGTCGTGCCCCCCTCCTTCTCTCGAAAAGACGGCCAGTCGATTATGTTCGCTTCACTACCGGCCCACTGAAGATGGAGCCAACGTTTGTGATGTCAAGTGGAAGGCCCACAATGTATCGGTCGCCACTGGTCGTCCCCTCTCCAGCTGCGGTGTCTGCGCTGGTTTTGTTCATTCAGTCGCTTATTCTCAATCGCTGGCGCAGTTGGGATCGATACCGTCTCTTGTGCTGTGCAGATACAGCTGTAGCGGGGCGGCAAAGCTTTTGGGCTTCTATTCTCCCCCAAGGCTTTTCCTCTGCTAAATGGCAGGCGCGCGCTGCTTCGCATGACGTCGCGGTGTGTCGGCTGCGGTGGGCAGATGATACACGAACCCAGCCTTTTCCTATCAGTCTCACGCGCTTTACCTACGAGACCAACTTATTAATTCCTGACCCAAAGAGTAACTATATCAAACACAACACTAATTTTTCGCCACACCACAATGGGTCACTTTCCCCATTCACGGCTTAAGAACCAGTGCACTGCGTTCTGCTTTATATATTAAAGGAATTTTACTATGCTTGTGTATCAGGATTTCATGAAAAACAATCGATATCAGTCTGTCCTGTCTCTTTGCTTTTATAAGGCGTGAATCCCATTTTTCTTTACTCGTATGCATCTATTAGTTCGCGCTGCCAAAAGGTGCCTCGATTTCTCGTTATCTCTGGCACCTTTTTCTAAATTTGAGTACGTGTCGCAGTACTTTGAAAAAACATAACTTTTCAAATTTGAAAAGTCTTTGCTGCAGTAATTTATTTCTAAGCTCTTGCCCAAGTGTTTGCTGCGTCTATATTGCCCGTACGGTGCAGATCTGCATCGTTAAGATAAACACTTTATAGCATTACAACGGAACAATGCAAAAAAGTGCATTTTCTTAGATGCGTGTAAAGGAATTCGTATATGAGACTATATTTGAGCTCAAAATTGTATTTAAGTAGACGTGACATGAATGCGCCATAAGAAAACCTGGCATTATACTACAAATTCTCGAACTTTAGAGAGACACTGAGGGCAATTTTGTTAAAATATTGTTATCAGTAACAACTGATTCCCCGTTTAGTTCAGGGTATATTAACGTTCTTCCGGCTACTATTGGCTGGTCCTTTAATGGCGGTGTAAAAATAACTCAAAATTTTAGCATGCATTTTTGAAACTCGTGACGTGACGTCCAGAGGTGGGGATGCCGACCTAATAATTAAATGCCCTGTATTGCATGCTCTCGAATCCACACAAACAATCTTTGTCGACGCACGCAGTTCACTGAAGAAATCAGCCAGTGATGACGGCACCTGTATTGAGTTTTTCGTTAGATGTCAAACTAACACTATATCAGTCTTTCGTTCGTTGAATAGTGGAATACGTCCCATCACTCTGGGACCCAGCTCAACATACTCTTATAATTACTGCTGAAGACATTCAAAACAGTTCTGGCACCTTAGCAATCTCTAATTATTCTCGTGTAGCTACTGTTGCACTCAATGCATCTAACCGGTAATCTAGTCGAGTTGCGAATAGGAGGAGAAATTCAACCTCTGTTCCGCTCACATAAAATGTATTTGAAAATCCGTGCCTGAAACACATAGAAATTGCTCAAACGTCATGCATCTGATCTAGTATAGATCACCAATATAAAGTTTTCATTGTATTTTTTCGAACCATTGTATTTTACGATTACTTTTTAACTAAGACTGGAGCACCACGGAACCACCTTCCCCCGTCTATTACATCCGTCGAAGAAACGTTATTTTTAGTATCAGCTGCAATCTACCGTTAATTGTACTTTTTAGCATTTCCTTCTTCAGCAGAGCGGTCAGCATTACGTTTTTTAATTTTTTGGTTTTGGTTTGTGGACGATTTTTTCATTTTGGTTAAGTGTGATGCCTCTGGAAACGTTGGTCGTGCAAACCAAATCGCTGAAAAATTTTAAACGGTTCTCCATCCCTGCGGCTGACTACAGAGCCTCCATGCAATTGCACAATTCATTGCGTGGTGCAGCGAAATCGGCGCATGGCGACACCTCGATCCGTGCTTCTATCCATTCCATCTTCCCGTAGTGATGGTGCCAGACTTGCTGCTACTGAATCCTGGCGGACACAGTGCTCCCTGCGGTGTGATCCGCAGTGCCAATATAGACTCCTCCTCCGTATCGACCCCGCATGTAACTTTCGCATGCCACGCAATTTAGAGATACATGAACCTAATTGCTTGAATTTAATTCGCTTGGACGTTGCTCTCACTAAATTCTTTCTTCTTAAATTTGATTCATCAAGCAGACCTCTGTGCCAGAGATGTGGTGTGCGCGAAGATCCTAAACACTTGGTACACTACTGTAAAATTTTCAGTAATCCTCGCTAGGCATTGCTAAGTGCTTTAGGACTGCGTCAGGGCAGCCCCCTGTGCCTGCCCTTAGACCTTGGATTGATGCGGCTAGAGCTCTGCGCGTGATACAAAAGTATTACTAATTTTCATTAGGAACATAGGTCTGATGGACACCCTTTGAGGGCGCTGTGTTTTTATGAGTGCGGGAGCGTTGTGCATACTTGATTTTACATTTCACCTTTTCTTTCCTTCCTTTCTTCTCTTCTTTTTCACCCGTTTCCTTAAACTTCATCTGGAGTAGCATGACAAGTTAAAAATAAGGCAGATCACTGCTGTATATAAAATCTCACTCTTTCCTACAATACAATGAAAGGAATCGCATCCTCGATACCGAAATAATGTTTGTACAGGAGCATTTGGGTTAATGTTTTTTCCCCGCCTTCAAAAGGGCTCACTGCTGTTTTCATCAATGCACTAAATCTACTCAAGAGAGCCGTAGGCTAGCCACAGCAGAGGTCGTGTATACATGTATTACTGTGCAGTTTTCTAGCTCAAATTGAACGCTTGATCCCAGCTGACTTTAAAAAATTCGTGCTCACAGAAATCATGAAAAAGTTCTTGGCCGAGAACAGGAAAACAAATCTGCAGAAAACGAGAACGAAAATAGAAACAGAATCGTGTTTCCTCATATTCAAAACCTGCCACATAGTTTTAAGAATGTCGGCATGGCGGGTGCATGTGTTTTTTTCTTGGCAGCAGAAAAACTTGGATGCCTATAAAGACAAGTGGAGGCCTGCAAGCAAGCCAGGGCAAGGTGCCTATAGAGCATGCTAACTGCCAGGTGGATTGCCGCAGCAACGTGACATACAAGGTGCCCCTATCGTGCGGCCTTTGCTACGGAAGTGAGAACGGCAGCTCTCAAAACGAACAACTGAATGAGCGCGCTCGCAGCTTAAAAGATACCACCGGAAGCAATCTGGCAATCATTGTGGCGGCAAAGACCGGAAGCCATTCCTTAAGAAGTCTAAAACGATAGTAATGTAGACAAACGTGAGTACGAGGAAGATCACTTAAACGTTGTTGATACATTCGGAAAGAGGCGCTTGCGTCAGCACCCCATCGATGACATTCAGAAAAGAACAAATCAGTTACCTTGAAGGAAAAGAGTTTTGTGCTTTTTTTCGCCGGCTATATTTCTTTGACCAGTCACTTTTTCATGTCTGTTATCCATCCAAGACGTGGTGATTCTGGGGTATGTACTAGTGTCGTTCATGTATATCTCGCGTCATCTTTCCTTTTTGCGATATATTTCAAAGCGCATTGAATAAAAGCGACCAGTAGCTAGATAGGGCGTGCTCATTTTATACTATTTCGGTCAACATTTTTTGCGCTGTTTCTCACCTTTTAAGATATGCACCAACTAGCCCAGCAAAAAGATTTATGGTGAGACTAAGAACGGAACAAACTTTATAGTATGCACTCACAGTGGCATCGTGCAGGATGTGGAGGTCCTTAGAAAGGTGCGTTGTAGCGATCACAGTGTGGTAAGATCTCGAACTAACCTAGACTTCAACAGGGAATTCAAGAGAATCTAGTGAAGCAAAAGCCCATTAGCGAGTTAGCGATAAGGAGAACAGATAATTTCAGGATACTGCTTGAGAACAGATAATCGGCTTTAGAGTAGGAAGAAGATCTTAATATTAAACCCGGTAATGAGAACCTTGCTGCTTTCATTACTGAGTGCGCAGCAGAGGTAAGCAGTGAGACTGTTCTGCAGGAAGCAGAGAGTCCCTCAAGAAACGAAATATCCGATTAAAAAATTACAAAGCGTGAAAGCATGAAACCCCGAGGACAGAATAGAACTGCCGGAGTTAGTAGACTCATTCAAAAATCGCAATATAACTAATGTAAGCAAGTTTGATATCAATAGAATATAGCGTGGTCTAAAGAAAGGTGGCACCCTAAAAGCGAAGATGAAACTCGGCTTAGGCAAAACTTTGATGTATGCGTTAAGAGACAAAGAGGGCAATCATTTGCAACAAAGATAAGGTAGTTAAAGGGAACAAAACTTTTCGCACATATCTATGCAGTACGCAATGTAAACAGGGCGTAAATGTGATGGACAGAAAGGAGACGTCAAGGTCTTGAAAAATAACAGACCGGCCAGCTTGCTGTACGTTGCCCATGCGGTACTCTAATGCGATTGTTAATAGTCAGGACAATCTGAGACTCTTATGAACCAAATGATACTCAAGCTTTAATGAAGGATACTCGACAAAAGGCTATATTCACACTGCCAGTAAGGTGATAAAGAAATTTGCATTATATAACTATCCCCTACACATAACCTTCACAGATTACGATAAAGCATTTGACAGTCGAAACCTCAGCAGCCAAGCAGGCATTGCGGAATCTGGGTGTAGAAGAGCCTTGTGTAAAAATACCCAAATAGATCTACAATGGCTGCAGAGTTGCCATAGTCCTTCATAAATCAGGGATTAAATTCCAATAAGGCTTGATATCAGGAAGTGAGACATGATCTCGCCAATGCTATTCACCTCCTGTTTACAGGAGCTACTCAGAGGCCTGGATTTGTAAGAGTTGTGGATAAGAGTAAATGGAGAATACCTCAGTAATATGCGATTCGCTGATGAGATTGCCTTGATAATTTATTTCGGATACGAACTGCAAGTCCCGAATAACGTGTTAGACAGGCAGAACGCAACGGTTGGTCTAAAAGTTATTAGTATACAGCCAAAGTAATGTTACACAGTCTGGGAAGCGAACAGCTTTTCACAATTGGTAGCGAAACGCTGGAGGTGGAAAGAGATTACGTCTACTTAAGGCAGGTAGTGACCGCAGCTTTTAATAACGAGAGCTAAATAACTAGAAGAATATCAATGTGTGAAGCACTTTGACAAGTTCTCTCATATCATCAATGGCAGTTTACCAATAGCCGCCAATAAAAACATATTCAACATTTGTATCTTACCGGTACTCACCAATGGCGCAGAAATGTGTAGGCTAACGGAAAGGCCTGAGTTTAAGTTAAGTACTATGCACTGAGCTGTGGAAAGGAAAATGATAGGTGTAATGCTTATAGACAGGAAAATCATAGTGGTTCAGAGAACAAACGCTCTATAAAGACATCCTGTTCGAAATCAGGAGAATGAAATGGCCATGGCGCCATAACAAGCTCTGCAGGACTAGCAGGAAGCTTCCCTGTTTATAATGATCCCCATCCCGAAGTGTGGTATGCCGGCAAATGCAGAACCAATTATGGACATCAAATGCTTAAATTTCATGTGCCCACACATCTAACTCGCGTATCAAAAGAAACCAACACTGACATATCTGGTATATCATAAAAAGAAGTGCATGAAATGTTTGTAAAGTGATGCCACAAAGGGACTTTTTTTTCTTTCTGTGCGTGGTACTTTCCTGTTCAGGCAATATTGCTTAACTCATGTATGTGTTTTGTTCAAGTGTATTGTACTTCCTTAGCCACATGCTTCTACGCTGCCCCGTGTGCCAGGAGGTCAGGGTTCCACAAGCTGTTTCTCACAGCTTTTACCTCCTAACTTTTTGTTGCGAAATAAAATTTTGATTTGATTAGGTGGGCAGGGCATGTAATGCGAAGGCAAGATCACCGATGGCCCTTGAGAATAAGGAAATGGATTCCATTAGAAAGCAAGCATAGCAAGGGAGGAAAGAAAGTTAGGTGCACGGATGAGATTTTGGAAGTTGGGGATTGGGTGGTCGCAGCTAGTACACGACTGGTGTGAATTCAGTTTAGTTCACTTCATTACATAAAAGTCCCCCGTGGGGCATTACATAAGAGGTGGTTTCTTATACGTAAAGTAGAGATTATGCAAAATAGTTAGTTAGAAAATGGTCAGATACAAGTTCCTAAAAACAAAGATGGGCTGGAAGTAGCAGCGATTACGTACGGAAGGCCGATAAAGTCTGTGCGGTTCGGAAGAAAATTGAGGCATTGAAGGCGGTGGTCCAGGCGCGTGGGCGCGCAACTTGAAGTGGATGGCTGGTTCGATAAGATATGCGTGCTGCTGTTGTGATGTACGGTGCTTTATTAATTGATGAAAAAAAAAGAACTCGTGGTACCGTGATAGGCTGGATATGTGATGTGCATATCAAATTTAACAGACCGATTTTGAACTGATTCTAATACTTTGGCGAGATATGCTTGGTGCGGGTTCCAGATAGGCGACGCATATTCGAGTTTTGGCCTCATAAGTGATTTATAAGCAGTTAACTTTACATGTGCCGCGGTGTTTCGCAGATTACTTTTCAGAGAACCCAAGGTGTTAGCTGCAGAGATAATGTTAGTGACATCTGTGCTGCAAGAGAAATCGTGAGATAGGGACCTGTTCTAGGGGTGTGTTAAGAATTGTTTTAGCTAAGGAAAAGGGACTGCACGACCGGGAGTAGGAAATGTATTTACATTTGGTGGCATTTAGCGTCACTAGCAAATTATTGCACTATTCCTAAACGTTGATTGCGGATTGTGTGCTAAATTACGACGTCATCTGCGAACATCAGTATATTAGAATACACTGAGATTAAACATTAATGTATATTAAAAACAACAGAAGACAAAGGACAGATCCTTGGAGCACGCCGGAGTTACTGGGAGGGGGCTAGATAAATCATTGTTCGCCAAAACCATTCGCTTACGAATACGCAAAAATTTCTGCATCCAGAATTAACGTTAGGGGCCAGTTTCAAGAGTTCAAGTTATAGTAGCAAGCCCTGCTGAGGTACATAATCAAAGATTTTCCCGAAATCCAGATAGATTGCGTCAGATTGCACAATAGTTTTGATGTTAGTATGCAAGTCATGAACAAAAAGAGCTGACTGGGATTTACAGGAGAAACTTTTGTGGACCCCATGCAACGGGCGATGAAAAAAGCTGTTACTGTTTACGAAACAAAACAATTGAGAGTAGATGACACCTTCCATGATTTTGCATGCCACGCTTGTTAGTGAGATAGGTCGATAATATGATGGAGAGTTTCTGTTACCTGCTACCTTTTTCACTTTCCAATCAATCGGCAAGGTTCCTGAAGGAAGTGACTGTGAGAAGAGGATTACAAGTATGAAGCAACCATGTGTCTCGTATTCCTGAGAGCTTTAGAGTTAGTGCCATCAATGCCAAATGATGATGATAACTTATTCTTCCGGATTATGGATGATATTCCGTCTTCAAAAAATGTGATTCTCTGCATGGTACCTTCAATGTTGAAAAAAAGAAAAGAGAGGGGCGTTTCTATTACTCTCGTGAAAACTGTAGCAAATGCGAAATTGAAACCATCAGCGGATTAAGATACGGTATTTGCTTCTTGTAAATCATTGGTGAGAGGAATAACGCGTGTTAGGTGAGGGTTTATTGCTTGCCAAAACTGTTTTGGGTTAGTACGCGACAAATTTGGAAGTGTAGTAGCATAAAATGAACGCTCTGCGCTGTGGATTGTAGTCAAATATTCAACTTTAACTTCGTAGTTAGTTTGCCATCAAAGTAAATTGTGGAGAAAAAAGGAAATACACGTGCCTTTGTTCTTTCTTTGTTTCTGTACGCTTTGGGCATGCGTGGCGCAGCATTCATAGTTACCATACATTAGTGAAATATATCAGTTCTGAGTGCAGCGTTTGTCCGTGTCTTGTGTGTTTTCTTCCCTGTGTGGTTGTTTTTTTCTTCGTGCTGCAGTTATGTCCAAGATAATGAATCGAAGTTCCTACAAACCATTTCCACAGATACTCCATTTATTCGAGGACATTTGCAGCTCTTGAAAGTAAACAGGATTGATGAAATAATCTTCAGTACTCTCATGAAAAACGGCAGAATTCAAGGACCTAGGGACAGTTCATGGAAACGCATGCGTAACCAGCAGCACCATTTCTTACTGGCAAGAATATCGCAATAAATTTATTCCCTAGTGATTCATAGTGCACAAATTATTGCGCATATTGTGTAGTCACATATAGAAAGTACAACCTCTTTATTCATTCGTTACTTGCCGTGTTCGTCATGGCCTGGCGCGCAATTGCTGAAACCGTTGTTGAAAATACATTCGTCTTTCTGATCGCTTTATTCCTTTTTCACGGTTGCCAGCAACTTTATTGCAAATCTAAGGGATTTGAATTTTAATAATCGGCTACACTTAGCTCATGCCAATTCCATTTGTTCAATTAGAGCGAGGGTGGTCTTATTAATCCAAGGCCACTCAGGCTTCCGCTGTGTGAGCGGAACACTTTTTTGGGGATTTCTTCAAATAAAAAGTGTTGCAATATGGGAATCACAAAGCTCATCCATTTGTATGAGGCTCATTATCAGCTCCTAGTCGTAATTCCTTAACTGTGACTCGCGCTTATATTTTTTAATAACTGGAATCAGGGATCACTCTGAGCCATTATTTAAAGATGAAGCATAGGCTGCGCAAGGACGGCTGGACAAGAAATTATCGAATATCTTTCGCCCGATGACAAAAGAAAATGCATCGTTCCATTTTTAGCGCATGCTAAATGCGAAATACATTAGGAAAGTGGCTAAAAAGAGTTCGCCAGTGCCCAACGGGCTCTTGATAATAATGTATACATCACAGTGAATCATTACAAACCAGACGCAGAAGCGAAGATACCATGTTTCAATCACGAGCAGGTTCTCCCGCAAGATATTCGTCTCAAAATGTCTTTCACTGAGCACATGAGCACCCAGCCTGTATTGAAATTGGAAAATCTTTGTACCGATTTTCAACCGCCGCTTTGCCTTTCTGTACTGTGGCTTGTTGGGTTTGCTGCAGCGCGGTTGACGAATAAACTGCTGCGCAGCTCAACACGTGGCGTGTGAACACGTGGCGCCGTCCTCCAAAATAATAGCAAATTTTTAGCGTCTATTTAATATTCATCTTAAATATTGGTCCAACTTTTTTGTTCCAAAGCTGGAGAGACAGGGTCAGTGTATCTGCAAATAGCCTGTGCTTCTAAATGTACTTCATAAGATGCGTCGCACACTATGGGGGCAAGTCGGAGTGCTATACCTGATTACCTTCCGAAAGAATGTTCCAGTTCACCTGTTATTTGACTGATTACAAAAAATTCATGGGATCACCTAATTAACCTTACGAGGATCGAGATGAAAGCCTTCGTGTCGGCCTATTGAGCTCTATAGCTAAACGCGATAGTTTGATGGTTCTCGAATTAGTTGCGGTTTCAAGTTACGACATACTATACCTTGCTTATATCAGATGTGTTCATTATGTCCGATTTCATATTACGACATACTACAGCTGCGTTATATCCAATGCGTTCGCTATATCCAGTGTCAAGTTACGACATATGCCTTCCAAAACACCCTCGTCCCGAAGGACTTTAGATGTTTTGGAAGGTGGGGTCGTGCATGGGTACGGTGGCCTGGTGTTTTCAGGCGTAAGCATGTTTAGGTTTTTCATTTCAGCATTATTTTCATGCAATAAAGAAAAAAAAAACGACAAGGTGGCAGAGTGCTTAAGGCGATGGACACCTAATCCATTGGGTTCTGCCTGCGTGGGTTCGAATCCCATCCTAGTTGAAATTTCTTTTTCATTTTATTTGATTGACAGGTGGAGCGGACACTTTCTGAGGGCGCACATATCCTGTCACAGCGATGAGCCTATAAAGGTGTTTACCTTAATTCAAGACGTTTCCACGCGGAGCTTATGTCAAAATAAAAGAACACGAAGGGTTAGTTTTAAACATGACTGACACTCTAGGGCTGCGCGTGGAAATCCTATTCTTGTGAAAGGCGAGGATGAATGCTTCTCTCGCCATCGACGAATTTTTGAGCGCAGTCAATCCACAACGGGTCATTCAGAATGAACCAGGATGAAGCGCATTTGGCTCCTTGCTTTTGACAAAGGATGTGCTTCCATTTTCAGGCTCATATAAGTTTACAGCGGGATTATCTTGTTTGGCATTTGACTACATAAATTTGATTACAACCTTGAACTTGCCTCTACTAGTCACGAGCATGAATCTCAGAGAGCGAACGCATTTACTTGTAACAAAATGCAATCTACTGTGGCGGTGGTAGTGGTTTCTTTATGGAAATAATAATAAAAAAGAACGAAAATATTTTTTGCTATTAGTTTAATTAAATAAACCGCTATCACCACCGCTGTAGATTACGTTTAGTTTCAAGTAAAAACGTTCGCTCTCTGAGATTCATGCTCGTGACTAGCAGAGGCAAGTTTTTCCACGATTCATTGGAGCCTGTCAGCATCGGTTATGGGTGCAATGGCAGTTGCAGAGCAGACCTCCATTCTTGCCATGAATACGGGCACGTTATGCTACTATGTATGGTACGGTACAGTATGGTATGCTATGACACGCTATGGTATCGAATCATACGGTGAAATAATTATTGTTACTGACATAGGTAAGGGATGCATAACCATTTCAGCTTCAAATCAAAACAAATGGCATAAAAATTCACATACCTGCTTTTTCTGGAAGAGTCAGCTCCAAGATTAAACTACTACAGAATATTTCTTAGCATCAATCTACCCTTGGTACACATGCTCGAACGTCAAAACCGTGTCTTAGACAGCACAACAGAGCAGGTAGCTGTTTGTGCCTCAGCAGAGGCACCTATTTTTTTTTTAACGTATACAAATTGTAAAATTGATACTTGTAAAATGTCACATATTTGAGGGCTGGAAGCATCTGAAAAATGAAAATGACATTTGGTTTTGAGGAAAGGAAATGGCGCAGCAAGTGTCTCACATATCTCGCTTGAAACCCGAACCGCGCCATAAGGGAAGGATAAAGGAGGTAGTGAAAGCAGAAAGGAAGAAAGCGGTGCACTGGGCCGGAGCACCCGAGTTCGAACCAAAGCTCACTTTTAGAGAAGCACGAAGAAGGTGCCTGTACTCACATAAAGAAAGAAAACATTTTCTATCCTGGGTTCTGAAATTGCCGTTTTTCGAGTTAGAACCTTGTGCAAAATTGGGAGCAGTGTGGTTGCTGCTTATAGGGACGTGCAGCAGATTCCATTCAAATTTACTTGAAACAGTCATTTGATTCTCTTTAGCGACGACCTCTTTCTGTCTGTTGTCTTCCGGTTCAGCAAGAACTGGTTGCGGTCCTCCCAATAAACCTCCTTTACTGTTGCCAAAGCTCGGCCAGAAGATATAAATTATACGTATTACTTCGCTGCACACTGCCAATGTTAATGAAATGTCAGTTTCGGTTACCCCAGGTTGACTGGATTTTACTTCGATGTGCTCGTTGTCGGCGAATTAAGTTTTAGACGAGCTCTTTTTCACGGACCTCCCCGGAGAACACTCTGACCAAAAGAATGGACTAAGCGACAGGTGTATCCACACAGACGCACATTTAATGCACCTTACGTGACACAAACACTAGCACACAAATTTAACTAACAAAGCTAACACAAAACACAAAGACACACGACCCAGGAACACTGCTACTAGCGTCTGCTACGAGTGTTTACTGTTAGCGGTCAGATTTCGTGCTCACGGTTGGTTTCGTGCGGATGCGGCGTTGCATGGGCCCAGTAGCCGGCGTCGAGGTGGCGTATACGCACCCTGGCTGGCGTCGTTGGCTGCGTCGCACAAGCTCCCGGTCCAAGCGCCCGTGGATGATGCCGGCCATGTTGGCGTTGGAGACACCACCCGGATGAGTGGCCACAGCACTGGAGACACCCTTGTCCGGAGCAGATGGTATCGTCCTCCGATGGCTCCCCGGAACGGGCTCAGGAACGGCAGGAAGTCCACAGTGCGAAGCCGTAAAACTCAAGCTCACCGGAGCAGTAGCCGGCGTCGCTCTATTCCAGCCGAAACGTTCCTGACCATCCGGAGCCTCTGCTTCTCTGTTCCTCACCCTGTGCTTGGCTCTCTCTTGCGCTTTTATAGCCTTGGCGTCAGCCCACGTAATCCTTGTCGTTGTCCTCTTCTTTTCTTCACCACCAACCATCTCTTCTCACCTCGCCGAATACTTCTTCTTCATCTTCTTTATTCTTCGTTTAATACACGTCATCCTTACCGCCAACCTCGTCGTCTTCTTGAAACCTCTTTCGTTCATGCTTTTATTTCAGACTCTCTAATAACTGTGACCCTCTCATTATGAATTCTGCTTACCAATCTCGAAGAGTTTGGTTTTTGTCATTGGGGATGATTCAGTCCAATCATTGTCAACTCTAAAACGCCATAAAAAACGCCATTTCTTGCCGTAATTTCTTATGAGAAAGGCTATTTGCATCTTGTAGCCAATTACAGCGCGTTCTACACAATTCACTGCGCGAAAATTCATCTGTAAACTTCCGGTACAAAAGTGTATGACATGCATTTAATTTCCCGTACATGCTTATGGGTAAACAGATGTGTTATTTTTTACTTCAGTATTCTTTTAACAAGGTTCCGCAGGGAAAATTATTGTTCAAACTAGAAACTTTTGGACTTCTCTCCTTTATAATTCAATGGTTATACGCCTATTTTGCAGATAGGCAGCAGTTTGTATTTATCCAGGACTGTTGTTCAGACGTGCTGCATGTGACTTCAGGGGTTCCTCAAGGCGATTCCTTGGGACCCCGGTTATTTTTAATCTATATGAACTACCTAGTGGCTATTGCTGAAAATTATGGAACCGTAAGGCTGTTTGCCGACGATTGTATTGCTTTCAAATAGATCGTAAGTGATTCTGACAACTTATAACTACAAAAAACTGCAGTAGCAATTTCAGACTGGTCTCAGCGCTGGGGTATAGATATTAACCAAACAAAAAAAACGTATTATAAAGAATAACAAGAAAAAAATCTGCCTAGGCTTCACAGTTATAAACTTGCAACTTTCCATTTTAGAAGTAGAGAGCTATAAGTACATCGGAGTAACCCTCACTAGCGAACTTACTTGGTCCTCCACTATAGCTGACATCCGCTCATCAGCAGTAAAGAAGTTATGGTTTAAAAAAAGAAAACTTAGAAACTCTCTCGTCAGTACCAGAATCACTGCATACAAGGCTTGTGTTAGGTCGCGACTTGAATATGCGGCAGCAGTGTGGCACCCGCATAACAAGAAAGACAGCTCAACTGGAGCATGTTCAGCGAAAAGCAGTTCGTTTTATTTATGGCAAATATAGAAGGATAGGCTCTCCAACTGCATTACTTCGAATGAGTAATTTACAGTTCTCGCCAATAAGAAGAAAGGTTATCGGTCTAGTATTCCTTCATAATTACATGACTGGAAATCTGAAGGCAGATATTCCTGATTCTCTTAAACTGGCGAGGACTAGGAGAACACACATATACATGAGCAGTTATTAGCTGTAATTTTTCACGAACTATTAGTTTTAAGCACAGTTTTTCCCCGAATACTGTCGCAGAGTGGAATAGGCTTCCTTCGGGCCTATGTAAATCCAAGTATTTTGAGAAGGTGCTGGAGAATATATTGTATGGCTCCAAGTATTTTTGTTTTATGACTCTGGCTTTGTGTCCTGTTTATTGACTTGCGGTGTTGTAGCTGATGCATTTATAGGTTTATTTTCAGTTGTACGACCCACCTGCTTGGGACAACTCTGGCTTGTAGTATATCGAAATACTAATAATAATGTTTTTTTTTTCTCCCTGGAATTCAGAGAGCTAATATAGGAGTCACCACAGCTCGGTAAGCAAAAAAAAAAAAAAAATTTTGTGAGCCATTATTCACCGGAGGAGGTGGCGACTTTGATCATGAAACTGCTGATTTCTACTACATTTTTCGGTAGATGTCAAACATCTCTTCGTTAGTTTCACCTTAAAGGTATACAGAAATTGTTACACCGTGCCATTGAGCCGAAAAAATGATGTTTTTCAGTTTCGTGCAAACAAATATTTATGGAGTGACTAAGTGAGATATTTCCGGCTTGAAATCTCGATACTGCACGGGTTCTTGATGAGCTGATGTGGCCAGGGGCTCTGCTAAAATTCCATTGGATACCCGTGTTTTGAACAAAATATGAGAGGCTGTTTCCGCCTGCATCAAAATGATCTCTCTGATTCAAGAATCGCTTTCATCCTCCCAGGTAAGGAGAAAAACGTTTCTGCCACCGCAGTGAGTGAATACGGGGTGTCGTTTACTGGTGTTGTTTGCGGGCGCAGTTACTGCGCGTATATTATTGTGGCTTTTACACATGTCCAGGCACTTCCTTAACAGAACTCTGAGCGCATCTCAATGCAATTATTCTTCGCACTATGAAATTAATCCCTGATTATTTCTGGCCATGGTGACGTTACTGCGGCAGCAAAAGCCACGGCAATCAGCGTAAATATTATATTCATCAATTTACACACCAGTATTGAAAAACTTGTGACGTTCTTACCGGAGATGATGAGATGTCTCCTTTTGAAGTAAACGGCGGTGTGGCCTAGCCTCTGCCTTCAGTCCAAACAACCGACGTTGGCGCATATCTTCTTTTAGAAATCAGCGACGTTCGGAACACGTGTATTTTTTTCGTCTTTTTTCCCTCTTACAATTACCTTTTTCACTGAGAGTGGTCTCTTCCTGATTAAAATGTGGTACCGAATTGATACATGCTATCATCAATTCGCCCTCAATGTTCTTCAGTGCATCGCTTCGCGGAATATCACGGGACTCATGCGATATTAGCTAAGCAAGGATTCTGTGCTTAAAGCTGTTGTGAAAACACAGCGGTGACCGACCGCTGGCAGAGCCGATGCAAAGAAAGTTACCAATGCCATTCATTCATTTATTCATTTCATCATTTATTGTACCCTTAAAGGCCCTTTTTGGGCATTACATAAGGGGGGGGACAGTTGAAATACAAAGTAAAGAGAATAACAATGTTAATACACTAAAATACAACACAATGCAAAAAGGATCTGGAATACACTGTGAAATGTTAAAATGCAGTTCTAATCTATACATGGTGGCGGATAGGCTAAATAGGGAATAGTAACAAGAAAAAATAAATGTTAAAAATCAAAGCATGAGGAAGTTTTTTTCATTTGATGTAATGTTCGATTAGTGCGTCTCTAAATTTACTAGCGTCACGCTTGTTTACGATGTGATCTGGTAACTGGTTCCAAATTTCTATTGCTGTAGGTAGAAATGATTTATTGAAGGCTGTTGTAGAACCATATAAACGCTGAACACTCAGGGAATTGAAGAGGCGACGCGATGTTCGGATGGGAGGTAGGAGTAATGAGTCACGGAGGTAAGGAAAGTTGTAATACAATCTATGAAGAAGGCAAAGTCGTGAGATTTTTTGACGGTTCTCAAGTGGTAGCAGATTGAGTGTTGCTGGTGATGCTGTAGTATCTGTCATAATTTGAGGTTATGTAACGTGCTGCGCGGTTCTGAATAGCTTCTAGGGTGTTAATTAAGTACGCCTGATGAGGGTTCCATATCGAAGATGCATATTCAAGTTTACTACGGATGAAGGTTTCATATGCCAATTTACGGACAGAAGGAGGAGCCAAGTATAACGATCGTCTGATGAAGCCGAGTGATTTGGATGAATTGGCCGCTAATTTCAAGATGCGTTCGGACCAAGTTAAATTGCTGGAAATGATGACTCCGAGGTATCGGTAGGATTGCACGTTTGTTAATGTGTTTGAAAGCAATGAATAAGCGTAAGTGAGGCTGGAATGTTTGCGAGATACTTGCATGTATTGGCATTTTGAAATGTTTAGCGACATAAGCCACTCAGAGCACCATAGTTCAATTACGTTCAAGTCGTTCTGGAGTAATAATTGGTCCCTGTTAGTAGCAATGCGGCGATAAAGAATGCAATCATCTGCAGATAGAATATAGAGGAAGAGGAGGAGGAGGAAAGGCAGGGAGGTTAACCGGAAGAATAACCGGTTTGCTACCAGGCCTGCACGAGCGGAAAGGGATGAGGGGATAAAACCATGAAGGAGACAAGAGAGTAGCAGGAAATTAGTCACTATGCAAAGTCAGCAAACATTCGGTAAAGTCACAGACTATCGTGCAGGCCAGAAGTTCTCAAGAAGTGGAGCAGTGCCTTGGAGGCCTTCACCGCCCATGATCGCCGCGGCCAGCGGCCGTGAATCTTCATTTCCGTCAGTGGAGAAATCCTTAGCGGCCCTCAGCATACACCGTGCCAACTAGTTCAGATCTGCCATGGTGCAGTGTCATTCGGTTTGCTGCAATGTTGTAACATTATGGAAAATTTCTGGTACATTCGAGGTGAATGCCTGGAACGATACACTCTAGCTACGTGTCTGTATGTTCCGAGGCTCTTTACAAAAACATATATCTGAAAGAGGGAGAGAAGAAGCATGATACCATACCATCAAGGTACATGACGACCAGTAGATTGTCTGACTCAAATTCTGTCTTGCAGAGATCGGAAACACTGATTAACTATAAACAAGAAGATGCATAAGAGGCAAATATTACCGATGTCGGTATTCTTTCCTCGGCAAGATATATTCTCATCGCATGTTTTTTAACCCCTTTTGCAACTTAGCTCGTACAATCAGTCTCAGTATTAGACTGTAAAACTGTCGCGCAAACGATGCAGCCACTCACTTCGAAAGCGTAGTACGTAGTGTTTCGGCTGAGAGAAACGCGTTGCTATATAACATGCATACGGCATTCTCACACACGGGCAAAAAAACCTTAGGCGCTTATATTGGCCGCTTTACAAGCGCTTTATGAGGCGCCTTGTTTTCAAAGCATGATATTACAACTATCTTACTGCACTTCTGTTAGTGTTTTGCCTAGTATGCTCAACAAAACGCCGTGAATTATCATGCGTGCAGCACTGGACCCAAGTAAGGCTGCCTAATATGCAGTTCGAGCTTCCGCATGTCGACTGTGGTGGTTCTGAAATGTAATTTCTTCTACTGGATATATGTCTTAGGATTTAATTATAAAAATGATATTATTAAGCAGCTACAACTGGTTTCTTAACCAGAAAAAGTAAATGCTCATCTGGTGTTATCGCCGCCAGGCTGCAAAATAACCGTTGGGCCCTATTTACGCAACGCTAACCCTACTCGGCTGCTTTAATCAGAATGGGTACATCGTTTGAATGTGGCGACTTTGCGTTTCTGTAATACAAACAATGCTCATACACCTGAAGAGTCACCGCAGTCCAGAGTGCAACTGCAATCGACCGAAAAATTCATCCCCTCAAGGAATGTGAAAGCGAAATGAAAGGAGAAAAAAACTGCTCTGCCGCACTCTGCAATGGCACCACTTAATCTGGACAAGAGAATTAAACAGACGCAATAATTAAGATCTAGCTTAGACTTCTTCTTCAAGAGAGAGCGCTGCATGAAAGGCTGCTTGGACGTAACTGGCGACAGTGACGAAAAAGGATAAGAAAACAAGGAAGAATAACAAGAAAACAAGCGATTAGAATAAAAGAGAAATGAGGACCTGCAATCCCGACCACTAATGAGGATGCGCTTGGATCCAGTGCTAATTGCATCTCATCTGCGAGTCTCAGCGGCTGCGAAGGTAGTCCCACGTGCAGTACATGTCACGCTGCGCTCCTGAGCAGAGCGCCTTTTAGTGCTCTTTGTTTTTTTCCTGGTCTGAGCTGTTTCTTTTATTGTGTGTATGGTGCTTTTGAAAGAGGTGCTCCTTAGCGGTCTACTCTGTTGAATGCCTTTGGTGGCAAAAGAAACGAAATATAACTCTTTCCAACAAGAATGCTACGGATCTGGGCTCGGGGAAAGAAATATGGCTGATTGCAAATTTCTAATATTATATATGACCATGAAATCTTCAAACAGCCTGTATCCATCATTTTTTTTATTTGCGCAAACACCGTCCAAGGGGCCACTGTAGCGTATTACATCGAGAGCGGCGCAGAAAAAAACACCAGGTAATGCTTGCAATGCGGAATTGCTATTTGGTTAGATCGAAACAATGAACATTGTTCTGCGTGCAATAGAGCACATCACTTCAATTAAGTGTTTTACGTGTAAATAGTATAAGCTGTTCAGATATCCGGTCACTGTTTCCTTTACGTGGCACTAAATATTAATCCTATTTTTTCACCTTTCTAGGCACTTTCACGGGCGGGCTGGGATTAAGCCAAGCGGCACGTTGCTTCCCGGCTGGATGGTTTAGGCGAGATGAAAACCACGTCTAGTTTAGAGACCTCTACAGCAATCTGGTCAAAATAAGGCCCTACTTTTTAATATGTGCCCATCATGAAAACAGAGAGAGAGAGAGAGAGCACTTTAATGAAGAACAGAGATTTTAGCCGGCATGAAGTCAACAAGTTGCCTTGACTTGCGATTTTCACAGCCTTGGGAAATTCCTTTTTCCCGGACAAAGCTAGGACAACAAATGTTGCGCCACTCACTTCCAACTTTACTAAACACACTTCACTACAATAAAATTGACATCAACCGCACTAACATTTCCAAGGTAAAGGCTTTTCTCACGAACAATACTGCCCACTTTTAACTGATGTCATCATTCTCATTGCCTTATTGTATTAGGCTTCTGCTGCGGTGCAATAAATACTTTCATCGTTATTTTATTTCCTAACTTGCTTTGTACATATTCTATCTACAATTGTATAATTTCACTGTGTGAATTGTCTTGTCGAGCTTGTTCTGTGTAATTAATACTTCTGTTGCCTTGTTCCCCCATATTATTTTTATAAGTACTTATTTCTATGAACCCTGCACTTAGAATTGCATATTGGCATTGTGTAAAATATTTTGTAAGATTTTCTGTGCATAACTAACATTTTTTTTGTTCTATTCTGCAATCTGTAAATGTATCTGTTGTTTTACTAAAATTTTGTCCTCACCAAATGCCATGTAAAGGGGGCTCGAACGTAGTCAAGTGGACTTGATTCACTTTTTGTTCGAGCCCCCACCGTTGTTTCGAACGGAAATAAACTCAATTCAATTCAATTAATGTGGTACACAGCGTGGGGGGCCGATCGTTAGCACTACCATATACCATAGGCTTTTACAGCCGATGCATTCTACGGAATCATCAATTACCAAGAAGTCAGCGATGCGTGGGACTTCTTGATGCTTCTACGGCTCCCACGACCACTATTTTATTCAGATTGTTGATATCTCTGCCCTTTTTGGCTCTTGTGGATTCAAGATGCTCTCTAGGTTATTTCCCGGTTCTCTGAAACACGAGGACAAATATGACAGGCAGGTTCCAAAGGGCGCCAATCTTAAACAGAATGGCACGATAAGGGCAAATTGTCGACGTCGTAGTTCGGCTTCAACCAGCGAATGGGCTTGTCGTCATACCAGAGTACAAACGTAGCAGCTTGAGCTTGTGGAGTGGTCCCCTGCACTTGACCCCAAAACTTTGCCAGGATCAGTACACTACCGTTTCAGTGAGGGAAAGTACAAGTTGCGTCGAAAAGTATGTGAAGAATGCAAATTTAGGCTCAATAATTGTTGCCAACAGGTCAGATATAGAGGTCAACGTTCGGCAAAGAAATCGTTGTTTGAAATTGAGAATAAAGTACTATGCATAACTAGGAAGAGACCAATACTTTATATAATGCACCAAATGTCCAGCTCAAAAGGCACTTATGAGTGAAGCCAGAGTGGGCTCAAGAATACTAGGCTGCAACGCCTCACCAGACAACGATACAATGCTGTGTTTTTTTAAGGGAATGAGGAAGAGGCACTCTTTAAAGGAACACTTGAGAATTACACCTAATTATTGTTCTGAATAAAATTTTTTTGCAAGCTCTTTCTCGGTACGTTAACGTTCTTCTGGCACCAAAAGACGCATTTATAGCTAAAAAATAAATTCAAAATCAGCCCTCTCCCACTCCCCTCCTCTGGATTCAAGCTCCTGACGTTTGTACACAGATGGATTGCCATTGTTTGCAGGTTAATGATGGTGTAGCGTAGTCATTGGGATCCGCACCCAAAAGCCATTGCCGGCGCTGGCATTTTAGTGGCGGAATCGCCGTTGATGGCGGCAACTGTATTTCGCTCCTTGGTATTTTCCAGCTTATCAAAGCTCCCTCCTCAGAGTAGCCTCTTTGTGGTTGGTTAGAACTCAGTACACTTGCTAATTAAGCTCGGTACTAATTAAGCTCTATCTTTGCTGCCCACTGAGCGCAGTGTGTCAGATACCGCTGGTCTTCAGGGCTAGACCTGGACAGGGAGGCCTCACACAGCTCAGGAATGAGAGAGGGGGAGGGGGAACAACTGGGGCTTCTTGTACTTTCGGGCTACTCCATGCGATATGATATAGAGTGAGATAGGAGTCGCAGAGTAGGAATTCGGTGGGGTATAGTGTGGTAGGTGTCTTTGCTTCCCTCACATCGAGCGATGTGACTACCGCACTGCTGATATGAACAACAAAATGAAGCAAAAGAAATACACTGACTACACACAGGGCGATCCAACAACTGGTTTATTCACAAGGCTGACGGGCATGTATGTAGAGTGTGCATGATAGAAGCCTAACACAAGTGCGCGACGGGCAGAGCAAGGATGGTGCGATCTTTGGAAAATGATGGTAGGGTTTATTGAACCATGCCACTTTCTGGCAGTGGGAAGGGGGCTCTCTCAGATGGTTATCTTTTGCAAAAAAACTTTCAGTAGCGGCCCGGTTCTCAGAAAGTCAGGGAGCGTGTAATATTGCGTTTTGCTCCAGTTGAAATGCGCAAGCATTCCCGGCGATGCATATGCGATGACATTATTCACCCTATACTGCCAAGGGATTGAAAACGCCCAATAAAGTTATGAAATTTCAGCGTACTAATAGGTGACAGTTGAATACTAAAAAGCGAAATACATTATTTTTGCTCAAGTAAGTAATCAAATTAACATAGCTAGTTAATTTGTTAAAGCTGGACACCCAGCTTTAACAAGCGAACAAGCAAAAATTTCTGGGAGCATGGTTCCACAAAAACTTGTCTTGGAACACCCGCGTTGATAACGTTCCTCTAGACTTCAGCAGATCTCTCGGGTGCCTGTCTAGGTTCAGTTCACTTATACATTTGTTGCTCAATACTTGCCTCTATTACACTCTCTTTTATTTCAGACTCCTCTATTGCATTTTGGTTTAGAGTACAAGCGCGAGTAATAAATGCCTTCGATTACTAAAATTACAGAAATGAGTACTGCGGTTATTTCAGAAGTGCATGGTACCCCCCAAGAACACGTAAATCCCCGAACACGCACTATTTATAACAAACCACATTTAGGTTACCTAGTTCGGATACTTTAAAAAATCTGCCACACAATGTCGATTTGAACAAATCACTTCAGCAAAAAAACGTTAAAACAACTAATTCGCAAAAAAAAGCGCGATCAGTAACTTCTTTTCTTTTTTTGCGCGCGCGCAGCGCCTGCAAACAGCGCCGTTTTTCTTTGCTTTGGAGCTACTTTCTTTATCTCTATACATTTTCGTCAGTATGACTGAGCTTTGCATCTGTATTCATTTTCATTGTCTCTTCTACGCAAAAAAAAAGTGGACTGATTTAATTTGTGCATATTTATATGTAAAGTAGTCTGCATTAGACAGAAATGTATTCACTCTGCAATTGTATTTTCTGAATTTTACTGTTATGCTGCCGAAACTGCATGTGGACAGAAGGCCGCGTCAGGCTCGAAGCCTCAAGCATTTCTCTAACTTTCTCATGTGTGTTTGAAAAGGGAAGCAACCAATAAGTTATCAAATTATCAAAACTCTGAGCAATTCATCACTGATCTTCTCATTGTAGAAATGTAAAGAGCTGAGAGCTTTATTCCAAAAATGGTGGCAAAAACATCCTCAATAAATATATGATTTTTGAATGCCTTAGGATGCAAAGAATTTTTGAACAAATACGCACGCTCGTTTAGTAAATCTAAAGCGAAATTCTAAACTTTGCTCTCTCCTGCGAAAGCAACTTTACCATCACTGAAATTGGAGCTGTTTTCCCTTCAAAGGCTAGCTATTGCTGGAATTTGATATTCAGCGGGAATCATGTGCCTCGGGTTGTTGACACTTTAGGCTTGCATTGGAGAATATGTTGGCAAGGAGCGTTTTTTATGTGCGTTAGCATCTCATAAAGTTTTAGCCAGCAGGAAAAAAAAATTATTCTTAACCCTACTCTCAACACGAAACTTTATGCGCCGTGCATTACAGGTTAATATTACGCAGACCAATCCTCTCTTCTTTCAAAGTAGCCAGTTCAGCATCTTGTAATTCGGCAGTAACGATCAAACACAGATTGAGAATGCGGATACCACTGCTCCCGAAACAGAGGCAAGACGAGGACCTGTTCGCGCTGCCAGATGTGGCCAGCGAACGACCAATGCATATCAGCGGCGATACAGTGAGCGCTAGGAGGGTCTGTCTACCAAATGCGTAGTCCTAAAATAATTACAGTGGCCTTGCAGTCTCGTCCCCGGCTTCTTTGTACGACAGTACTGCCTTGGTTCGCTTTTTGCCCGTAACGCTGAAAACTCGATTCTGCTAACTCAATTCTATGCCCCTGTACCCAGCGAATAATTTTGAGAGGAAAAAAAGAAAAAGAGGAAGAGTTTTGCTTACAAATCACAACTTTTTCAAATATGCTATCTGGTATATTGAGAAGATTATCGAAGCCGTGATAATTCATTTGCCCCCTGTATCGGGGCGAAGGCTTTGAGGATACACTCTCTATTTTATAATAAACAGCACATCTCCAACCAAAAATGTTAAATTTAAACCAACGGATAAAGGAGGGAGTGGTCGAAATTATTCCGGGGAGTGGTCCCCAGGTGGTCGAAATTATTCCGGAGCCCTCCACTACGGCACCTATTCTTCCTTTCTTCTTTCACTCCCTCCTTTATCCCTTTCCTCACGGCGCGGTTCAGGTGTCCAAAGATATATGAGACAGATACTGCGCCATTTCCTTTCCCCCAAAACCAATTACTACTACTAACCCAACGTTTCGAAGCCAACTCGGCTCCTTCATCAGGGGTGACTGAGGGCAGTAGCTATCGTCTGTTAAGAATGGAGGGGAGGGGGTGAAAAGAACGACATCTGTGTCGCGCAAGACGCGGGGGAGGGGGAGAGGTTTTAGGCTGTTAGTTAGGCTGGTGCACTGCAGGGAGGTGCTGAATGGCGACTTTTTTTCGTTGCGTTGAAAAGCGAAGTCCCTGGACATATACTGGAGGCACGTTTCCTTTTGTGCGGTTGATATTCTATGGTCGGAGTCCTCGGAATGTTCGGCTACTGGATGGCGCCCTCTTGCGAATTTAAGGACGTCGTTCTTATGCTGCCGAATTCTTTCTTTGAAATTTTTGGTTTCGCCGATGTAGCTTGCGTCGCAGTCGGCGCATAGAATTTGGTAGAGAATGCATTGGGCTCTTTCTCTCGGCGGGCGGTCTTTGGGAACAGGTAGGCAAAGCGCAACAGCGTTTGTGGGCTTGTGCGGGCTTGTGCGGGCTTGGGCTTGTGTGTTTTTATACTTGCTACAAAATTGTGTGCGAAGACAAGAATGAGCAAGCGTCGCAGCAGTTATGGCAATGCGGTGCTAGATTCCCTAGGCGGCTCATTTTCTATTAGCAATACCTCTGTTCGCGTAATCATATATTCAGGTACAGCCTGTTTGTCGCAATCATAGCTCTAACAAGTCAAATGAATTGTAAGCACTACATTAGAAACGCAGTTAGCAAATTTCTAGATATGTCTCGATCTGCAACCTTCAGTTTTTACCAGTGTTTGGTTGTAATCGTTCTTGCATAAATCTTTGAGTTTGTGATCCTCGAATAAAAAAAAATAGAGACCAGATTTCTTCGAAACATTCATCAGACTGTGCGAAGAATTACGATTTTATGGTAAGGTCATAGCTCCTACCCTTCCCAAAGCCACACAAGGAGGAATGAATTATTTGCTGGAAGGCAGGAAAAAAGATTGTTGAGTAAATTTACGGCGCAAAATAATATAAACATAGACGAGAAGGGCACAAGGGCACAAGGAGGAAGTCTTCAAGGTCTTGGCAAAAGGAACGAAGCTTAGTCTTGTGCCAACTGCAGTGGCTCATGAGCTCCTGTCTGAATAGGCGAGTGGTGGGTAAGGCGTCGCCGGAGGACCGTGAGCGATGCTTGCTGGATGGACTGGACGCACTGGCTAGGACGGCTACCAAGAGAGCCAGGGGATATGGGTCTACGGTAAACAAAGTGTTGAAATAGTTCAAAGAGTTCGAGATCCGTTAGCTGCAAGCCGACAAGAAAGGTCGTTTTTTGGCGGTGCCAAAGGAGGTTTATAATCAAAAAGCTTGTCGTGCCTTTGAGAACTTTAAACCGACTAAGCTCAAGCAGTGAAGGCTAAGTCAAGAGCCATCGCCAACTGGTACAAATTGGAACAGAAATGGTTAACAAAGGCTATAAGTGACTGCAAGCGCAAAAGCCTTAGCATTTTTTACAGCTAAGACCCACAAAGAGGATGTACTATTCCGTTGCATTGCAAGCGAAAGGGGATCTTGTCAACGCCTTATTAGTCTGTTAATGTTGAAGAATCTTAACCAGCTCGTGGTTACTGATCCTTTCGCAATAAAAAACTTTTTAAACTTTTTGGAAATAATTGAATCTCTTCGAGATATTCAGCAAGGTGGGCAGTTCTTTTCGATCAGTAAGAAAAATCTATTGTATTCCATTCCCCATACGGAATTGTCCACACCTGTTCAAGCATGCATTGAAGGAAGTGGGGTAACGTGCTTTCAAAACGCAGCTGGTGCATCACTAGAGAATTTTGTGACTTTGTTCGAATTTTACCTTAATGCTACTGTTGTACAGTTTGAAAGTTGATTGTTTATACAGATGAAAGGCATTTGTATTGGCTCCTGGGTTGCGCCGGTTCTGAGCAACATTTACATTTCAATGATTGATCAAAGTGTGAATGAGCAGTTTGATTAGTATCACGGTGGTTGGGCTATTTGGTTGCAGTTCATAATGGAGACATGTTTCGCAGCATGAATAAAACGCACACAAAAGACAAGGAACAAACAAGACAGGACTGTGCTGCACTTCCAACTGATTTTATTTGAAAAAGCTCGACGTTTAAATACATTCAGCTATCATGAGGTGAAACCTAATCACAATCATCCGAAATAGACATTTCATTATCTAGAAATGATAGTGAAGGCGTGCTGACGCAAGTCTCCGGCTTTCCTAATAAAAAAGGCTTCGATAATTTCACGCTGAAGCTTGTCCTTGGCGTGACCGAAAAACTGCGCCTGTTTGTTCCCTGTCTTTTGTGTGTGTTTTATTCATGCTGCGAAACTTGTCTTGATTAGTACAGGGTACTGAAAGTTTTCAGATACGTCGATAATTTTTAAATCCTTCTAAATAAACAAGACACACACTCCTCCTTAGGCACAGTTAACGAGATTCTAGAACTTTTTAGTGAGAATGAAGAAGGGTTATAACTTACACAGGCGCAACCGGAAAGTGATAAATTGGTTTTTAGACCTGGAACTTTCCATAACCAATGAGAAGATATGCTTGATGCACCACCCTCGTGCTCAGAAACATTGCCACGTCAGGTCTAAAAGCCGCCATTGCGAAGTCATGTTGGCATACTATGGAAACGACCTTCCAGTTACAGGTGGTAAGGCTTCAGGATGCAGGCTTTCTACAGTCTGTCCTGACGGGTGTGGTGGAGTCCCTTCTTCATAGCATAAAAGGTGTGGAACGAAAGTAGCGCAAGCTCGTTGAGGAAAGAATTAGGCCAGAAGTGGTTCCGTACTCCCGCCGCGTTGCTCATAACCTAAAAAAAGTTGCGTCTAAATTTAAGGCCCCAGTAGTATTCTCTGCTCCCTGTAAGCTGGCCGCATTGTGTCCTCGTGTCAACTCGGAAAAAAGAAGTGAAAAAACCTGCGGAGCCAAACATGCCCGTTGGTACGTGGAATGCAACGAAAGGGTTATATATAAGATTCCACTCACATGTGTAAAAGTGTATACTGGTCAAACGGGGCGTTGCCTGAATGAAAAGTTGAGGGAGCATGAACGTTCGATGGGGACTAAAACGGGTTCGAATATGCCTCTTCATTGTAAGGACTGTGAACTAAATGCCTTCAGACCCATTCTTGAGGAAACCGTTGTTTTAGGTTGAGGCCGCGATCGAGGTTAGCGCGTAATAAGTGAAACTTTTTGATGAGGAAAAAGGCCCTGAATGCCGTTAACGATGCATCCATATTTTTGTAACAAACTGAAGACTTTTGAGAAGGTGCTTTTTTCCCGATTTAATATGAAGTGTTCAGCGCACAAAGCCTTTTAAAAGTGTTTTCTTGTCTCCCGTGCAAATGTATTTTTTAAGTCTTTAGTGCTTTTTTGTTTTGTTACCATCCTGTCGGATCCCATTCAATCGTGTTTCTTTGGCCCTATAGACCACGTGTCATCCCTTTAAATGTTCTTCCGCCGCGTTTATCGTTTTTAGCTATGTCGTGTTTTTTCGTGTTCGTGTCTTTAATCACTTTTATGACCCTTTCCATCATTCTGACGTTTGCTGCAGCTGATAGGTGGTGTGACGGTGTGCCTATATATTACGTGTTTCTTCCTATACAAATATTCGTTGTCAGTAGCGCGTTGTCGTTTCCACGTTTCTTGTGAATGTCTCTTATTATGCGCTAAAGTTGGTACGTAAACTATGCACCAAGTAGTCCAGCAACAAGCGTAACTTGAGTTTCTTTGTTAAAGTTGTGATGCCAATATTCTGCGTGTCATAGTGGTTTAACGTCATGGGAAGCCCATGCTGAATTCTTTGTCTACCGTACTGTGTGCGCGAAAAACGAACAAGCCAAGGTGGTATAATGCGAAAAGCATATAATGTAGGGGTGGCTGATGTTGTGCAATGTCGAGAAAGCATGTTGTCTGCCTTTGACATCATTGAATGAATGTTCGCTTCTGTGCAGTGGGGATTTTAATATTAATATTCTTGACCACAACGCTCCTGTATGTGACTTCAAAACGAAACTTCTTTCCTGTGGGTTTGTCAACTTAATAGAAACAGCAACACGTGTGACATGCACGACTGTGTCGGCACTTGATTTAATAGTTACGAATGATGAAACCAATGTACTTTTTGTGGTACAATTGCTTCTGATGTGAGTGATCACTGCCCGGTGTTTGTCGTCTTTCAATATAAGCGTGCTCAGCGGAACAATGTGAACGAGACCACTAGTGTACAGCGTATCACAAATTTCTCTTTGGAAGCATTTAATCATGATATCACGAGCTTCGACTAGTCATGTGTGCTGCAAAAAACGAATGCTTGTGATGTGTATGACTTATTCTTCTTATTCTTATTCTTCTTATTTCTTCACCATTTTCTTCGTCTTTATTTGAAGCACTTTCCGCTCGAAAAGTACACTCCTTCCAAAAAGATAAGAAAACCATGGATTACACGAAAACTGTTCAAAATGAAAAAGGACAAAAATCGTTTTTGTCAACTGTTCCTTCAAACACGTGTAGAAGATGCACTTCTTTCCTTTAAAAAGTTAAGAAACCGATTAAACTCTGAGCTACGGAAAGCAAAAAATTCATATTATCAGCAGCTTTTTTCGACCGTCAGTTCAAAAAGACCTGATTTTGCTTGGAAAGCTTTAAACGATGTCCTAGGTCGCCGTGCCAATAACTATGTTGCAAAAAGTATGCTATTAAATGGCAAGGAAATAAAAGGAAAAGCACTCGCAGAACATTTTAACGAACATTTTCTCATTAACCTTTCTTTATCTCAAGATTCTAAAGAAACTAATATCGCCGGCTACCCTGGTCAGGTTAGCGAGAATATATTTTTTGAGCCCACTGATGAAAATGAGATTTATAACGTGTACATGACAATGAATAACAGCAAAGCCTTAGATATCAATACCATGCAGATGAAACCAATGAAAAATGTCTTACCTACAATTTGTAACTTGCTTTCTAGCATCTATAATCTTGCACTGGAGTGCGGGGTTTTCCCCAACGGAATGAAAACAGCCAAAGTGTCTGTAATTTATAAAGGGGGCGACCGAAATGTACCAGCAATTTATAGGCCCATTTCAGTACTCCCTGTATTTTCCAAGGGACTGGCAGAGGTTATTTTCTCAAGAATGACTAAGTTTTTTGACAAGCATATGGTAATAACTGAGTCACAATTTGGTTTCAGAACTGGTAAATCCACAGGAACAGCCTTACTAACAATGAAAGAAATTATTTTGAATAATATTATGAGAACTTGTACACGGTGTGCCTATTTCTTAATTTCAGTAAGGCGTTTGATTGCTTAAATCATAGGACTCTTGCTAACAAACTTCAAATGTACGGCTTCCGTGGTAGACCACTCAGTTTGCTTAAAAGCTATGTCCAAATCAGAAGTCAATCGGTCTCAGTAGATAATGACCTTTCTTCCCTTTTGCCTATGAGTTGTGGTGTCCTACAAGGGAGCATACTGGGACCGCTTTTGTTTAATGCATACATAAATGATATTGTTGGCATATATCCTTCCATTGATTTTTTAATATACGCAGATGATAGTACAATACTTATTTCAGGCCCTAACCTTAACGATTGAGTTGTAAAATGTAATGATATACTCAATACATTGTCTAGGTGGTCAGTGATGAATATATTAAAGATAAAACCTAAAAAGGCCAAGGCTATATTATTTCGCGCAAGAAACAAACCGGCAACACCGAATTACATGCTATACTTTGAAAATCAACAAATAGAAATTGTTGAAGAGCACAAAATGCTAGGAGTCTATTTTTCGGGTCATTTAAACTGGGATGACCACGTCGAACTCCTCAGCAAAAAACTCTAGTCAGCCGGCGGAGCCCTTTCGCGATGCCGTGAAACTTTACCTTTAAAATGTAAATTAAAATTTTATTACGCATTATTTTTCTCTCACTTCAACTACTCTAGCTTAGTATTGGACACAATGACTAAAAGTAACATAAATAAGCTTCTAGTATTGCAAAAGAAAATTGTTCGAATAATCGCCGATATAGATATCATGACTACTACGAAATACGCCTTCCAAGCTCACAACGTTGTCCGCTGTGATCTTTTGTGTAATTTTAAGTTAATGCAAAAAATGTATTTTTATACGGCATCTATCGTCAGTTCTTACTCCACCTTAGCATATTTAGACACGCGTGGTGCCAACATACACACAAGTACGAGCTCGTGGAACATACCTCGCTTTCGCACCGACTATAAATTACAAATGTTGTCTGATAATCTGTCCCATGTTTTAAACACTTATCAACATACAACGTGATATACAAAAGCTGAGCTGCGGAAATATTTTGTTCAAATACCATTCTATGCCTACACTTGTTGATTGTTGAAAGTTTCGCTTTCGCACCGACTATAAGTTACAAATGTTGTCGTATAATCTTCCCCATGTTTTAAACACTTATCAACATACAACGGGATATACAAAAGCTGAGCTGCGGAAATATTTTGTTCAAATACCATTCTATGCCTACACTTGTTGATTGTTGAAAGTTTCGCTTTCGCACCGACTATAAGTTACAAATGTTGTCGTATAATCTGCCCCATGTTTTAAACACTTATCAACATACAACGGGATATACAAAAGCTGAGCTGCGGAAATATTTTGTTCAAATATCATTCATTGCCTCCACTTTTTGTTTGTTGAAAGCTTTGCTTGATTGTTAATGTTTTCAATGTTTTTTTTCAACATATGTATGGCCAATTTAGTGTTCTAACTTTTTTTTAACATTATTCGAGTCAGTGCATACATGTGTCAAGTGTTTTTCTTGAAATATAATACTACTGTATGTGTGACAAGTTTTGAAAATTTCTTGTACTGTTCGTGTGCTACTGCTTGTAGGGGTTTCCTGGACCCAGTCAAGCTGCCTATGCAGCTTTTAGACAGGAAACCCTTCAGTTGAAACTGGAAATAAACTTATCTGTATCTATCTTTATATGTGTACAAGTCATGAATTTTATTGATTTTGTGCTTTTCGAAAAGAGGTGCCTTGTACTCTAAATAGGAAGCATTTGATACTGCGCGAACTGCCTTTTTTGCACTACAGTGAGTTTGTGCAAATCTTCAGTGGTAGTGGTACCCCAAACCAGTATACAATAACACAAAGTAAAGCTATACCGGGCGTCATATTGCTGTCGCCTAATCGTCGCCGGGATGGTTTGTCGGCGCCTATTTATTAAGCCAACTGTTTGCTTGGCTTAATCCGTAAAAACTGAATGTGCTTGTTCTAGGACATATGTTCAGCAAATATTATACCAAGTGTTTTTACACTTTTTTCAATAGAGACATTGTACGGGTCAAGCATAATGAATTTAGGCATTTCAGCTGGGGTCCCCAATACACGAAACAACTCACACTTTGTTTCAGTTCAACTTCAGACAGTTTGTCTTGCATCATTCGTCTAAACTGCAGCAAAATGCATCTGCCTTAATAGTAACATTCGCTAGATCTTTTGTTGCAAAAAAAAAAAAAAACACGAAGCAATCTTCTGCGTAGATAAGAAATTTAAAAGTTTCATTTATTTGCACTATGCCGTTGAAGTATAAAACTATATCATTGATGTAGATTGAGCTAGTATGTAGTTAAGAATGAACTCTGAGCGTATTATCGAGCTTATTTCACGCTATTTTTATTGAATAATGTGTATTTTAGAATATATAGATTTAGGCCTAAAAAAATGTCAATTTTGTAACTAAAGACGCTCGTTGTCAAATAGTGAGCCTGTCGCTAGGAATTTTGTCATTACTAATTTCACAACGCTTTCCTCTTACGCGAAACAAATGGTACTCGCCACTGATTTATTTTTTCATGTTAATAGAGGTAAATTTATGTTTTCTGATAGAGCAGGGGTTGCGAACATGTGATACAGGATGATTATTCATTTTAATTGTTGATGAGGAGGCAGCATGCTAAACACTCTTCTGGTTCCCCAAACAACATTATGTTCCCTGTTCTTAGAAGAACATTATTATCACACTTCAGCGACTTTGGTCTGAATGAAGTCAATGCACTGAAAGTCTAGCTTTCCCCACGGACAGCAGACAGTACTGTCATCCTCTTCGACTGCATATTTGACAATGGGAGACCACAGGGGGCTGCAGGAAAAGCCACCGCAAGAGTGCAGGGAAGGTGCGCCCAGGAAACACCAACACTGCCGAACACAATAGGGAACAAAACGGAACACGATAGGAAGCCAGAAATCCAACAAGACATCCTGGCTTTTTCTTTGACACGGCTAATTACCTTCTTCAAAATTTAGTGCTAATTATTGGAGATTTCCCTTCCCGGCATTAATAATACGGAGCACGTTTCGGCGATCCGACTTTTCTCACGTCTTAACAAGCAAATATCAGGAGCTACTTTATACATATATGAGTACGTGCCGATCGCGCGCTCGCGTATGAATTAAAGAAACAATAACATCTTCTCTTCGGAGCCCGTGAGAACATATCAGAATCCGAAGCATATTCCATAATATTATGGCCGCATCTGTGCCTATCCGCAATCCTCAATTTCGCTGAGGCACTCAACGCCTCTTCACGGTTGCATGTCAACGCGCGAGGTCTCTTGTAACAGTCGACAAAGTAAAGCTCAACATGATTGCAAAGCAGACGCGTGCAAAAAAAGCACTGTATTTTCCGGCAGACGAAAACTTCACAAGTATGATTAATGGCGCGACAGGATTCGCTGTAGCATCCAAAATAACGGGGTTTGCGGGGACGAAGAGCAACGCACGTGAGGGCGGTTCACTGCAGTGCAATACGCCCCTCCAATATTTGCCGAGGATCTTCAGCGCAGGCGACGATGGCAATGATAAATTTAGAAGCGATGCTAAGAACAAAGTAGTCTTTATTGCTCAACCACATTTCTGTCCTGTTCATTTTCTTTTCTGCGTAATTCGTGTGCTCTTCAGGGAACCCCTTATTGTAAGGCTGCAACGCAGCGATTACAAGGAATCGTCGTGACACTGCGCAAACACAAACCAACATATTCTCGAAGCAACGGGTAGTTGTCCTCTGTTTTTAGTTGCTGCGTCGTCACCTTGTACAGAGGCTGATTATTTTGCCCGTTTGCAGATTTTTATGTAAATAACAGAGAGATACATCGGTGTGGTCTGTATATGTGGACTGCGTAGCAAGTCGGACGTTATGCTGTCCATAGAGCTCAATAATCAGACGAATGATGAAGTATACATTGGAGAGGAGACTAAATAATCTCCGCCTTAAGGCTATGACGCCTGATGTACTGCGTTAGGCTTTCCATTCTGAGCAGTTTGACACCTTTCAACACATTATCTTTTTCTTTTTTTTTCTGTTAAAAGTTGATCAATTACACACTGTAAATTTTCTTAATTAACGTAATCAAACGCTGAATCTCATATGCATATTTTTCAGATTTAATACCACGCACCGTATTACCGATGAAGATAATACAAAACAGCTCACCTTCGATGATGACGACCTTAAAAATGTCACGATATAACCTTGACACCTACAATGTAAAATAGAAAAATTGATAAGGTAAATGTAATTATTATTTAACCTAGTTATTTTACTCTATGGAGTACATTCTTTACTACGTCTTGCTGTACACACCGCCTGCACAAACAGCATAGACGTATTTCCCAGAATTAAAAATAAAAGTTTGTACACGGTTAAAAAAATCACATTTATATAACAAAAAATAAACTCTAGAATGGTGGTTTGAACGGATCGCTATGCTTCCTGCAGGAAATAATAAATTTTGCAGTGCTTACATCAGTATTGTGATGCTCACATCAACGTGCCTTCGGTATTTCAGTAAAGATTTCAGGCTCTCGGAAAAAAATTGTTAATCAACGGGCGGGGGATTTCGCAAAATATACTACAATCTCGTAAAAACGCAAATAATGTTTCAGTTGAGTTGTCCAGATGCTTTTTTATTCTTCAGAGAACAGTGAATGCGCTGGTTTTCCGCAACATTGTGATTTCCAGCTTTTCTATCGTAAAGAACATTTTCAACCTGATGGTACAGAACCAGCACAGCGGTGAATATCGAGTGCTTTAGGCGAAACTCGATTTTAATGACTTAGTTGTGGACTTTCGAATATGTTTTGAGGCCAGTAATTCCAGTGTTTACAGACGTGCAATACAGGCGAGTCGTCTTTACAAGTAAGCAGCTTAAATCCTATCGTTAAATTTTTATACCCTGCATTTTAGCGGCAACCTTTCTAGCGCCAGTTACTAATTGCAATACTATTTCACGGGATGCCAAAAAAATTGCCTGTGGTTTAGCTCTTGTTAAACCTGGAGTGACGCGATAGATATAGCTGACCGCGTGGAACTTTCTCACGTGACCAACCACGTGATCAGCCACGGCGCCACGCCGCAGGTAGCTGCTCTGCACCACGTGACCAACCACGTGACAGCCACAGGGAGGCAGTGCAGACACAGGGTGGCGGCGCCGCCACGCCGATGGCTCGAAATGCTACCGTAATGTAGCTGTCGCTACAAAACATTGTGCTCGGTGACGTGTCACAATAATGCCATGTATATCCCAGCACGTCCAACGGGACAGTGCGATGCTGGAGCGGACGCAGCCGTGGCCACCAGTCACCGTCACCTCGCGGCGTGCGTGTCCCGGATGCTTGCGGATGGAATTTAATGTCGTCCACACGAGTAGGTTTCTTTGACATTACGACTTTCCAAAATACTTTCAGACACAGCGCCCTACATAATCGCGTAGTCGAAATTCTTAAAACCAAATTGGTTTTTTTTTATAACAGCTTTATATGGCTTGGATTTCAACTAAGCTCCATAACATGATATGAAGGAAAATTGCACAAAATTTATTGTGGATAAATTAAAATCGATCACATATCTAGTTATTTTCACGTTTGTCAGTAGCAAAAGACCTACTTAATGGTCAGAATAATATACTGAAGAAAAGCATTTTTTTTCCTAATAACGCGCATCACCGAGATTGAAATCGACACCGTGAGCTCAGTTTGGAGCCTAATGGAGTGTTAGCTTTAGGTATTCTCATGCAAAAAGGTTCTAGACGTCACTGCAGTTCGCTTGCGAAAACGGCTGATGGTGACGACACTAATAGTTCAATGTCTTCGCATGCATTTTCCAGCGTACAAAATGGTCATTTTCAGCACAAGCCGGCCTTTTTTTTAAATGAACGCGGTAATCTCCAAATGCATGTGAACTTGACTTTGTCTGCACTTGTCTTTATCCGCAATTGTTACATTTACAATTAGGATTATTTTATGCGCTACGCACTTCAAAGAATTCACCTTTTCGATGAAGACCGATGAGAATAATGCACATAATACTAGGCCTCACAAGGCATCTTTCAGGCCATTTTCGAATATTTCTGCCTCTATGCGCTCCAAAACGCTTCGTGCTCTTGAGCGTGACGAAGAGGAGTACGTTTTTTATTAATTAGTCAATAAACAAAGCCTTACCTTCAGTCGGTTGTTCAAGTATAGGGGCAGATAAAACCACCTTTCTTCATTTTTTTCAACATAAGTACAAAGAATACGGTAATGGGGTGATCAAAATCATGCGAACTCCTTTTGAGCCGCAGACAATCATTCAGATGAATGTCGCGTGAGTGGCTAGAAACAGAGGTATCACGAGTTGCTCCAAATAAAAACACATTCGAAAAACAAAAATAGTGCAGGGAAGAAGACGACATTGCGTCAACACCTACGACGATGAAGTGGTTTGGGCGGCCACATCGACCGGCTGCCGCGCGCGTTTAGAGCTCGAGCTCGCTTTTGAGGTCCAGACTGGTGCCGCAGCTACTGGATCAGTTCGTGCCACGGTTACGCCGCTAGCCCTTTAATCGTTCCAATAAACCACTGTTCACTTGGTGGAGGTTCAGTTTCTTATCCTCGTACCGCCCTGGACCCCCGCAACTACACGCTACCAACCCCCGCTATGCCCGAAGATAACCACCAAGCCCACCTTCAGGTGGGCTCGCCAGTCACGTGCTCCTCTGCCATCCGGCAGCGACACACCGCCGTTTTCAACGGGAAATGCGATCAGGATGTTGCAGACTGGCCGGCCTCCTACGAGCGGGTGAGCCGCTTTAACTGGGACGACCCCATGAAGCTCAACAACGTCATCTGAGCGACGCCGCAAACCTCTGGTTCCAGAACCACGAGGCTGATATTTCAAGCTGGGCTCATTTCTAGACGACGTTTGCAGAAGTGTTTGGTCGTCCCGCTGTACGGAAATTTCGGTCTGAGAAACGTTTGCGCGTTCGGGCTCAGCATGCGGGTTGAAGCTTCACTGCCTACATCGAAGATGTGGTCGATCTATGCAAACATGTCGACTCGTCGACCACCTGAGGTCGACAAGATCAAGCATATTGTGAAGAAAATTGACGACGACGCTATTCACATGCTGATGGCGAAAAGTCCAACAACCGTCGTCTGCATGTACAACCTCTGCCAGGGCTATAACGAGTTGAGCAAGCAACGCCTTGGTGCTCGTCGCTCACCCGCTCCTGCCGTTTCCATCTCCGGCCTGGCCATCAACAGTCACCTGTTGGGTCACATCACAGACTTCGTACGTGATGAGGTGGCCCGGCAGCTTTCACTCCTCTCGGGCACACACTCTTTGCCCCAGGTCCTGACTCCTGAGTTCCGGCAGAACATCACGTAGGAGGTAGCTGATGTACTTATAGTTAGTTCGTCACCAGCCGGTTCCCGTAGCCCCTCATGTCAACCTACTCGCGATGCAGACCGCTCCCGTTGCTGCACGTTTGGGCTACGTTACAACCGTTGCTGTGCCACCTGCCCCTATGCCTGGGCCTCTAACATATGCCGAAGTCGTCGAACTTCCGTCGCGGCCGCAGGCCTTGGCATATGTATCCGCACAAGTGCCTCCGCCTCTTGCTCCCCAATTCCACCCCGCGCCTTCTTTCCAACACCCGTGGCGCACGGCTGATAACCGGCCGATTTGCTACGCTTGCGGTCTACCGCGCCAAGTCGCGCGCCTCTGTCCCCGTACTCTCCCTGCACCTGTGCCACCTTTGCCGAACTACACCCAGTAGTGCCGCACCTTTCGCCCGCCTTCATCGATGGATGGATGGAAGGTAGGATCGTCCTCTTTGAAACGGGGCAGTGGTAGTTGCCACCATGCTCAGTTTTTTCCTTTATTGTTGTTTAACACTGCTGTAAGTTGTTAATAAAATCAGCTATTTTCTTAAAACACGTCTGCAGGACATCACCTGCAGCGCCCTCTTCTGACCGTGCTCTCGGCCGCCAGCCATTCGCTTCGCACTGCTCACCTTCCCCACGCCGTCGCTCCATGTCACCCATTCGGCGTCGCAGCGTCCGCACAGAAGCAGAAAATTAGGAGCCGCCATTCCTGGGGCACGAACTGCGCACACTTCGACCAGCTCAAGTCCTCGGCTTTCCCCGCCGAAGTTTTTGGATGTGTTAATGGACGGCGTTCGAGCACTTCCTTTTGTGGACACTGGTGCTACCTTTTATGTTATAGCCAAAATCTTGTGCCGTTCACTGCGTGTAGTCACCACCACACCTTCGGAACTATCTTCATGCACCGCTAGCGCTGAGACCGTTCGTCCCTCCGCTGCTTGCATAACACTTGTCATTATCGAGGACGTTTTTTTGTCTTCGAATTCCTAGTGCTCAGCCCTTTCCCCCCGTGACCTCATCCTTGGCTAGGATTTTCTATCCCGCCATCATTACGTCATAGACTACCCGTGCTCATGTCGATTTCTCCGCGCCCCCGATGCGCCCGCTGATGACCCGCAGTCTTGTTCTGGCATCAAATGTGTTGTGGCCGCGGACACCGATGTTCCCCCGCCAGTGCCGTGCTGGTTCCCGTCTCCACCACCTGTGATTCCAGCGAGACTCTACTCTTCGCACCTTCGCCCATCTTCGCTTCTCGTTGAAGCCTTCCTCTTCCATTTGCCTTCCTCGGCGTTCGCACACGGTGACACCGAACTCGTCGTATCGAATCCCTCGCGCTGTCAGTTAACGTTGCTCCGTGGAAAATGTCTTGGACACATTGAGCACCTTCGCCGGCTCATACCGTTCGACGGTGACGCTTTTTTCCGTAGGTACGCCTCCTATCGCTGTCTCCGACGCACTCTCCCAGGAAATGTTTCACCGTTCAGTGGCCAGCGACCTCGACCCAGCTCACCGCGAGAATCTCCCTGCCCTGCTTCACAAGTTTCGCTCTTCTTTTCCCCATCCGACAACTTCCTTGTGCCGCGCCACCACTGCAGTTCAACACAGGTATACAGGAACTCATGACATTCTCTACCAGCGCCCCTACCGTGTGCCGCCTCTAGAGCGCCGCGTCATGGCTGAGCAGGTGGACGACGTGTTGCACCTTTGCGTTTTCAGTCCTCTTCTAGTACATGGTCGTGTCCCGTCATGCTCTTCAAAAACAAAGATGGTTCGATTTGGTTTGTGCTGATTATTGTCTCCTTTACAAAATTACGCGCAAGGAACCACTACCCTGTACTGACGACGCCCTCGAATTTTTGCACGGAGCCAAGTTCTCCTCCCCGGATCTCTGTTCCGGCTATTGGAAAGTCCTTATGGATGTGTCTTACCGCTCGAACAACTCTTTTCTCACCCCTGACGGCCTCAATGAATTCAACGTGATGCCGTTCGGCCTGTGTAACGCTCCCGCTATGTTTGAGCGCATGATAGACATCTGGCAAGGACTGAAGAGGTACATTTGCCTATGCCATTTATGCGACGTTGTCGCTTTTTTTGCTTGACTTTCCGGCGCATATCGCGCGCTTCCACAATGTGCTGAGCTGCCTCACAGATGCTGGTCTCTAACTCAACCTCAAGAAATGTCGTTTTGGCGCCCGAAAGCTGACCATACTCGGCCATGTCGTCTACAAAGATGGCGTCCTGCCCGATCCGAAGAAGTTTCGTGGTGTAACCAATTTTGTCAGTCCGACTTCTGTTAAGGAGCTCCGATGCTTCGTGGGCCTATGCTAATATTTTCATCGCTTTGTTCACAACTTCGCCTCTATCATCGCGCCACTTAGGAAGCTCCTGAATGGGCCCGCCGACCTTTCTGCTTGGAACTCTGCCTGGGACGATGCTTTCACTACGTTCCGTCTTCTTCTGACCTCAACACTGATCCTGTGCCATTAAGACCCCAGTGTGCCAACTGAGCTCTACACCGACGCCAGTGGCGTCGGCCTCGGAGCCGTCCTTGCCCAGCGTAATGCTGGCTTTTCCGAATACGTTGTTGCTGGCGCCAGTCGTACGCTCACAAAAGCAAGATCTATTTCCACGGTTACGGAAAAGGAGTGTCTCGCCACAGCATGGGCATTAGAAAATAATAGTCCTTACTTCTATATCCGCCCTCTCGATGTTCGTACTGACCACCACGCACTCTGCCGGTTGGCTACCCTCAAAGACCTTTCTGGACACGTCGGCCTTTCTGGGGCCTCCGTCTTCTGAAATACGACATTAACGTCGTATATCGGTCGGGCCGCAAACATTCTGACGCTGACGCCTTTTAGAGCTCACCTCTGCCATTTCCTACGCCCTCTTCGTCATTTCCCGCCTCGACACTGGCCGCGCTCACTGCCACGGACCTTCCAATGGAACAGCGTCGAGATCAATAGATTTCATCGCTCCTCGATGTCTTCAATGCGCAGACATCGGCATCGTTCCCTCGGGCCCTTCATCATCAATCTTCTCATTTCACGATTCGCGACTCTTTACTATTACGCCGCAACTATCACCCGGATGGCCGCAAATGGCTCATGGTTATTCCTCGACAGCTTCGCTCTGAAGTTTGTGCGCATCACCATTCCGAGAAACAAAGCGCTGATGCTGGATTGCGGAAAACTTACGAACGTTTGCGCCAGCGATACTACTGGCGTGGAATGTACAATTTTGTTCGCCGTTATATACGCTTATGCGCTGCCTGTCAGCAGCGCAAGTCCGCTCCACGCCCCTCCCCTGGCTCGTTACAGCCATTGCCTTGCCCACCTCGCCCCTTCGATCGCGTGGGCATCGATCAGCAGGTCCTCCTCCGTCCACGCCTGCAGGGAATCGTTGGATTAAAGTTGCCGTGGACCACCTCACTAGGTATGCCGAGACGGCAGCCCTGCCCTCTGCTAGTGCTCGCGACGTCGCGTCCTTCCTCCTCCATCATTTCATCCTTCGTCACGGCGCCCCTCTGCAACTCCTTTAGCGACCGCGGGCGTGCTTTCTCATCTGAAGTCGATCACGTGCCACTGGATGCGTGTCACACAATTAACCGCAAGACCGCTGCCTCTCATCCCCAAACTAATGGCCTCACTATACGATTCAACCAGACTCTTGGTGACATGCTCGCCTTGTACTACATTTCCTACGATGCCGCCAAATGGGATCAACTACACCCATTCGTCATTATTCACACAATACTGCTTCTTAAGCGACAACCAGTTTTCTTCGTTCTTTCTTTTATATGGCCGTGAACCTTCTTGTACCCTGAATACCATCTTTCCTTACCACCCAGACAGCTCGGAATGCACTTTCCTCTGTGGCGTTGCCCGTCATACCGAGCAGTGCCGTCAGCTGGCTCGCTCATTGACGTGTACCACTCAAGGCCTCCGCACATATATGAGTGTCCGCGGCCAGTCCGCCCATGAGTTTCCCACTGACTTGATCGTCTGGCTGACTGTGCCAGCTTCATCTAAGTTTGCGGTTTAGTACCTCGGCCTTACGGTGTCTTGGAGCGCACGTCATCTATGAGCTACACCGTTGAACCAGTGACCCCTTCTTCAGATCACCGCTGTCGGGGCAGAAAAATTGTTCATGTCAGTCGACTAAAGCCATTCTTCGTCATCTTCTTGCCTTGCGTCGCCAGGATGGCTCCCTCTTGTTGCTGGAGAAGTTGCAATGAAGAAGACGGCAGTACGCCAACACTACAGGGATGAAGATGTTTGTGCGGCCTCAGCGACTGGCTGCTGCGCGCGTTTAGAGCTCGAGATCGCTCTTGAGGTACGGACTGGTGCCGCCACTACTGGATCAGACTGCGCCACGGTTATGCCGCCAGCCCTTTCAGCGTTACAATAAACCGCTCTTCAACAGTACCAGAATTACCCACATCATACAGTTTTTGGCCATGACTATAGTTCATCTGTTACCCAAAGATCCTTAAATTGCTTTGAAGTTCATAGTTCTTCAGCGCAACGGCACGTTTTTAGCCAAGGAAAAGAAGACAGAAGACCGAAAAGAAGAAGGACGAACAAGGACGAACACAGCGCTGACTTACAACTGTTTATTCAGAGTCACACACACAGCTTAAATACTCTCAGACCAGAGCAGGCGCACACCGTAAAAGAACCAAAAAAGGAAAAATAGGAAAAACAATCTCATCATATCTTTATCGCAGAAACTTTGACAGGAACGCCTTTTCTGTATTATACAGAATGACTGAGGTATCGCTGACACACTCTGACCCAGCTTTTTTAATATAGTATGCCTCTATCGTTTCACGGGTTGTTTTATATTTGCTTCTGCTTAGAATCCTCACTGCCGAAAACATCGGAGTGCAGTCTTTGCAAGTTGCGCAGTGCTCAACAAGGTTAGCACCTTCCCTATTCCTTAAATCTCTTTCGTGTTCCCTGAGACGGTCGTTGACGCAGCGCCCCGTTTGCCCTATGTAGGTCTTGCCACACGTCAAGGGAATTTCGTACACAACGCCTGTGGCGCATTCCGCAAAGCGGTTCCCGTGCCTCTTTTTACACCCAGGTTTCTTGTCATCACCTGTGATGCGTCGGGCCAACTGGCCTAGCTTCCGAGGGGCTGAAAAGACCAACGGCACATTGTGCCGGTTTGCCACCTTTTTGAGGCCATGAGATAGTTAGTGCACGTAGGGCATCACTGCAGGTTTTACTTTAGCCTGCGGGGGTGTTATTGCCTCCTTCCGAGTTCCGGGCTTCAACTTCTTCAATAACGCTTCTGCAACAGCGACAACTACCGAGTCAGGGAAGCCGGCGGCCTCAAGCCTAGCCAATTGGTTCTCAAAACTATCTTGCATGTCATGCACACAGGATTTTAAGAGTGCAGATTCTAAGCAGAGTTTTGCGATCCCTCTCTTCACAATCTTTGAATGGGATGAACTATAAGGCAAAAGTTCTTTTTGTGCTCTGGGCAAGTAAGACCAGCACACGTGCTTATTCATAAACCTTAATCTCACATCCAAGAACTGCAGGCTGTTTTCAACCGGGAGCTCATACGTGAAAGTGAGCCCCCTTCCATGCTTTTTGAAGTCATGCAGTACACTTATAAGCGTATCCTCATTGGGAATGGCACAATGCTTGTCTAAAACAATTAAAAAGTCATCCACATAACGAAACACTTTTCGAACACAGTCAATCTTAGATTGCTTAAAATGATAGTTCAAATGGCGATCAATGCATGCTAAAAAAATATCACATAAAACCGGGGCGACGCATGACCCAATGCATATCCCCTTCTTTTGCAGATAAAACTCCTTGTCAAATGCGATAAACGTACTACACAAATAAAATTCTAAAAGCGCTAAAAAGTTATCTACAGTCATCCCCGACACATTTTGAAATTGAACGGTTCCGTTATCGTCAATACATTCCTTGACAGCAGCAAACAGTTCTTGATGCGGAACAGAATAGAAAAGGTCGTCAACATCAACCGAAAAGGCGTATCTTACATCTTGGTTCTCCTTTAGGAAATTAATTACATCCATAGAACTCCTCGCCAAAAATGGATTATTTATCTTGAGGCCATTCAACACTTTTTGAAAGAATCTGCTGACATGATTTTGCCATGTTCCCCTTTCACTTACGATTGTACGAAGGGGGGCATCAGGTTTATGGGTCTTCACACTAAAAAACACCTGTAACCCGCCACTTTCACTACTTGTGATGGCTTTAGCAAGCGGTAATAGCTCTAAACGCTTACAAAATTCCGCAAATTTGCCTTTAATCTGGGTGTCACGTTTTTTCACTGCTACGAAATTTTTATTCACTGCTTGCAAAGCTTTTACAACAAACATGGCTCTGGGCATGGCAACAAAACCTGTGATTTTATCCGCCTGTAAAAGACAAAGCTCATTATCCGTAAAAAAATTCACAATACGAGCCAAAGATTGTTTAGCCTTGTCTTGTCTCTTAAGTTTTACGTTCTTTGACAGACAGTCTATGCCATCTAAAAGGCAACGTCCCTGATTTTCCTGAGCTGCCTTCTCGGCTATGCGACGGTTCAGGCCCACAAGCTCATGAGGGGGTACACAAGGTTCCAGACCGAATTTCGGACCTTTGTCAAGCAAGTTCGAGATATTGGCTGGGACAGAAACCCCGTCCATCACTACAAGTCCTCCCTTACTGCGCCCTTGTTTCTTAGGCTTCCTCGCGCTAGCAACAATCCATTTCAAACCGATGTTTTCGGCAGTGAGGATTCTAAGCAGAAGCAAATTAAAAACAACCCGTGAAACGATAGAGGCATACTATATTAAAAAAGCTGGGTCAGTGTGTGTCAGCGATACCTCAGTCATTCTGTATAATACAGAAAAGGCGTTCCTGTCAAAGTTTCTGCGATAAAGATATGATGAGATTGTTTTTCCTATTTTTCCTTTTTTGGTTCTTTTACGGTGTGCGCCTGCTCTGGTCTGAGAGTATTTAAGCTGTGTGTGTGACTCTGAATAAACAGTTGTAAGTCAGCGCTGTGTTCGTCCTTGTTCGTCCTTCTTCTTTTCTGTCTTCTGTCTTCTTTTCCTTGGCTAAAAACGTGCCGTTGCGCTGAAGAACTATGAACTTCAATCAACAATACCAACTAGCCCAAGAACTAACTCTACTTAAATAGCTTTCGCTCTTTTTGTAGCGACTGCTACATTACAGTAGCATTTCGAGCCTTCAGCGTAGTGGCGCGGCCACCCTGTGGCTGCGCTGCCACGCTGTCACGTGCTTGGTCACGTGGTGCGGAGCATCAGCCGGCAGCGCGGCGCCGTGGCTGATCACGTGGTTCGCCCCGTGGTTAGCCACGTGACCAAGTGCCGCTCAGCCAGCTGTAGCTATCGCGTCAGTCCAGGTTTAACCAAAGCTAAACCACCGCCAATTTTTCTTTTTTCATCTGGTGAACAATTGAAATTAATCATACCTATCTGGCCTGGGAATGATGCCCAGCCAATATATAATTTAAAGAGTTTTGTTTTCGAAAGCTTTTTGAGGATAGCTTAATTTTCTCCGCTCGTTAGTTCCATTCGCACCTTTTGTCGGCTAGAAACTGGTATTTAATAAGATTAAATTCTACGATGTTATATGCTTTGCACACAAATTTTCTTCTCTAGAAAATCAGGTCAGTTTTGTCAGACTTTTTCAGCTTATATTTATCCTGTTTGAGGCAGTACCATGCACCAGGAATTTTTGGTGTTCATTTATTATGTTGAAAATTTCCCAATCGGTTTTAAAATGAGTGCTCCTTTCCTATGCCTTACATTATGCTTAACGTTGAGATACAATAGGAAGTGTTCAGGAATCATGTTTGCTATTTGCTTCAGGGCAAGGTTTATTTCTTTGAGAGTTATATATTCACCTTAACGCAAGCTTTCATTGCAGAACCCGGGCACAAAAAAGCAATCTTTATCTTCTCAAGACACGACTTTTTCCAACCCGCTCTCTGTCTGAAGCATTTAAAAGGAGATCAAGTAGGCCCACGCTCGCTTTCTCCTCAATAAGAATTGCTAATCCTCATCTGCTGATATTTGTCATTTAAAGTGAAGCTCTGCACCACGCCGCACGCCCATCTCTGCTCAAGTGTCGTAGCCCAAGAGATGAATGATTCGGAAAGAGGATGAAAAGACTGCCCTTGAGCGCCAGAACATCGGAGGAGCTCGATTTTGGGAGCGTAGGCGGCCTGTTCCTGTACACCACGAGGTACGTACCATGCGGTGCACCCCAGAGTACTTTGCTTCCTTTCGAAATTTTTTTTAGTTCTACCAGGAGCGCACATCTTCATGTGGTGATGTTTTTACGCGAGCGTTACGCGTTATAGCTAAACCCCACGGGTGGCCACAATATTTTGCAGTACACAGAGAAAAAATACATGCAATACGCATTAATGCCCATATACGCGAAATGGGCCATTCTCAATTTATATTTATAGATCGCTGGGCATTCTAAAGTCATAGTGGGGCAGTGGTGCAACGGTTAAGAGATGCGCCACTACCGTGCGATGGCAGATGCTGCCACCGGTGGGGCTTCTGCGACACAGGTTGCTATTCCCGATCAACCTCTCGCGACCAATCATTGATTTAACTACAACCTACCACGGTGGTCAGTTTGCTCACAATCCTGTGAGTAAGTTGTAATGACGCCACATCGTCACGTGACATAGGCGGCACAGCTAGGCTGTTCCACCGGGGATTTTTCCCTCAGAACGATGATGACGACATCGATGGCGGCGCATTTCTTGCAGACCGGTAGCCTTAACGCTATAGCGTTAAATCTTTGCGCGGCCATCCTGATATTTCCGCGATGCAATTTCAGTCACCTGCCTAGCAATCTCAAGCAGCAGTTATAATTCATACACGTCAACTCAGTCCTTGAATATGGTTCTGTATGCTGGGATTCTAACAATGCAAAAATGCAAAACGTGCAGTCAAACTTGAGAAAGTGCAAAATAAAGCAGTTCGATTTGTTACTGGGAATTACGATAAAAAAATGAGCATGACCAGCAGCAAGCGTAATCTTCAATAGATTGAATTAATAGACAACCAGGAAAATCTTAGCCTTAAACTAATCCACAATATCTATTACTCACACAAAGATATAGACAGTGAAAAATACATGCAACCTCCTCCCTATGTTTATTGAAGAATGGACAAGGAACAAAAAATCAGAGAGTAATCTTTTCACAGTTACCCATTTCCTTATTCCTTTTTTGTACCGACGGCCTGCAAATGGAACACATTGCCGCCAGAAATTGTTACGATCAACAACAGTCATATTTTTTCTATGCATTGATTGTTTAATAAACTTTGTAAAACTTCATGTCTTTGCTTATGTGTATTGTTTTTAATTTTTCATCATGTTTTGTAACGCCCTCCCCCGTGCTGTAATGCCGTAAGACCATGCAGGTGTCCAATAAAAAAGTAAATAATAAATGAATCCACTAGCATCAGCATGGATTCACCGCACCGATTGCGAATTAGGAGCTCTCGCACTCAAGTTTCGATTTCGGTTCGAGAAGGCAAGGAGGTTACGGCGTGTTCTGCATCCAGTGCGCATGGATGGAAGTTGATGAACTTGACGATATACATACAAAGCACATCGCCAGAGACCAGCAATTAAACAGGCGTGATGTTGGGTTGCGGCGATGATCTAGTGATGTGATGGATTGGCCAGCGAAGCTGATCTCTTTGCGCGGCCGTCGGTTCGAAACCCAATCGCGGCCATGCAGTGTTATGCGATAAAGTTTTGTAGTGATAGCTAAAATACAGTAGCATTTGGAGCCTTCAATGTGCCGGTGGCACGTGACCGTGGCAGCGGCGCCGTTGCCGCCACGTGGTTGGTCACGTGGCCAGCCACGAAGGGCGGATCAGCTGCTGCTGCCGGCGGCGCGGATCGCCGGCGAAACCCGGCTGCAACAGGTGTGCACATGCGCTGTGTCAAGTGGGAGAAAGATGAAGGTACGTCCAGCGAAACGGAGCGGCGAAAGACAGACTATGCAATTCAACTGACCAAGTCCCACTCGGCCAGCTGTAGCTATCGCGCCACTCCAGGTGTAACCAGAGCTAAACCACCGCCGACTTTTTTTTCATACTTTTCCATTAAGCCTGCTGGCAGGTGACCCACAACCCGCTCGACAGGTTTCCACCTGCTCACCGTGGCAGGTGACCCAGCTGCCAGACTTCGAACTGACTAGCATCGGAGAATTAAGAGATTGCGTGATTTAGTTGTAGTTTACTAAAGAATTACAAAGAAGTGCCTACGATAACATGTTCCGGCACTGGAGAGGTAAACTACGACTGAATACAAAAAAGCGGCAGTTAGAAAATAATAACTTCAATAGCTGTTTGAAAATCATGAGCACCAGCAGCGTTGTTTTGAAGCTGAGTATGCCCCGGAAATCCACGCTCTAAGAGAAGTTGGACGTTTCTCAAGACGAAGAAATAACACAGAGCGCTTAAGCGCCGATAATAAGCGTGAAGTGTACAATCATTTTGTTGATTACTAAAGTGATACGCAGTTCAAGACAAACGAAACAAAAATAACTAACCGAACGGTTAGCAGCCTGGAGAAGCGGTTTTCAGAGACCGCAGCCTTGGTGCTATATTATAATTGTTGTAAGAATTTTTGGTATTTCAGGGCAGAGGTGTTGATTCCTGCCATGTTTTTAACGCTACACTTGCATTAATGCACGCGTAAACTTTAGAAGACCTAGAAAATTTTTATTAGTTAGAGCGTTCAATTATGCAGGCACATTAACGAGTCATGCGCTGGCGGTATAGGGATCTTCGTAAAAGGAGGAGGTTTATGAGGTTGGTCTCAAGAAGCTCACATATAAGTTTAATAATTCAATGTTTCAATCTATTCGCACTGCCACGTGCTATAAGTGGACAGTGCACGACTCGCCATAACATTTATTTATATTTGTCCTCAACGCCAGGGGAATTACACAGGGGTGTGGAGATTATAGGAAGAAAGGTATAAACGGAATGCAGACAAGTGACTTATTTACATATGCAATGCTGGCTAATGCTGTTCAGTAATAAACAACGTCTTCAATGCTAGTAGTCGGTTCGAGGAGGTAGGTCTAGTACGTAGAGGTTCGTGGAATGATGCAGTGAATACATGTTTTTTTTCCCGAACGGTGCGATTCCAATCTTGATTGCATGATCCAGTCGTGAAGAGATGTAGCAAGGCCGAGGAATGAGTACGGTACGAAGCATGTGAGAAATGCGAAAAAAAGAGTATAGAATCAGCAAACACGAGAAACTTCTCCGACGAGAATGCAATGAGTAATAGCAGTAGTATGTGAATGAAAGGGAAGAGGAAAGGAAAGTGCACGGGCCTGTGACTGATTTTATCGCACCACACTGACTGCCGGCGTGCAGGTAGAGATCAGAAGGATAGGTAGGGATTGAGAGGCAAGAGGAAAAGAGGAGTATAAAGATGCGGGAGACGCAGTCGTAGCAGTCAGCTGCCATTGGCTAGTAATAGCCGTCCAGGCCCGTGTCCTCCAGGAAGGCGAGGAGAGACCGAATGTGATATTTTAGGAGTACGATGAGTTAAGCAAAAACAATCTAACAGAGTTAATTTTCAGAAGTTCAAGATCGTAAGTTAGGCCAACACAGTTGGCATGCCAGACTGATGCAGCATACAGGGTGTTTCAGCGCACGCTTTCAAAAATTCTCAAAAGTAGGCTGTTTAAGAAAAAAAACGAAAACTCTTTCGAAGAAAACTGTTACTTGAGGTGGGCGTCAGTAAACGTTAAAGGCCTGCAAGTTAGCAACTGGTTAATTAAATGTAATAAATTAAGTTTTTATTTAGCGAAATTTGCCGGATTTTTTCAATGCCCAGTTTGTATCGGCGGAGACAGCAGTGCTGTATTAATATTTCAAGCGGAGAAAAAGTTAGTCTCTTAAGTCCTGAAGCCGACAAAAATGTTTTTTTTTTTATTTTTCGCATGAAACCGACACTCTGCGCTCAATGTGCAAGCGCAACGTCCGCTGCTGACGTGTTACGATGGCTGTAACGCCCAATGCGAACTGACTGTGGAGATTTCTCCTGCTATGGAGCTGCAAAGCTCAGCTTAGACCATGACCAGCGTTATCTTTTTCTTCATTGAGGGGCGCAAGAGGCTAGTCATCGTCAAACATGCGGCCGCCCTTCTTGAGACCCTTGATAGGCGCTGCCGGCCATTTTGTTTCTTTTTCTTTATTTCCATCCCTTCTGGCTTGGCTACCAAACGTTCCAGATGTGAGGCGTCACCGTCCCTTACTTCATTTGTTAAGTTCAGCTGTTTGTTTATAATCACGGCGCATAAGTAAGCGCATCAGAAAATAAATATTCGTCTGCGGAGCATGGAAGGCTTTCGCGGCAGTGGCTGCATTATGTTAGACAGCTGTTCTTGCGGCTTGTAACACCAATTTTAAAAACGCGTTGACAGTGTACTTGAGGTGCTTGTTTTGAAGTTGCACGGAGTGACGTAGCCATTGCAACTCCACCGGTGCCAGCTCTTCCATGTGAAAAGATTTCAACGCCACAGTGTGAGCGCTATCAAATTGGCCGTGCCAGCGAAACTTCAGTAATCTGTTTCATAGAAAGTGTACATTGTGCTCGCTTATGTCAGCTTTCAAATGGACGCGGAGCTGGCATTAACTGCACCATTAACTGCGGCATGCCACGGCAGTCAGTTCGATCACAATCCGGAGGACAGGTTGTTATGACGCCACAATGTCACGTGACGTGAGAAGGGGCCAACGCCGAGACGACGCCGGATTTTCTGCAGAGCGGGAGCCTTCTCGCTGTCTCGTTAACTGCCCGGCGGAGATTCAAAACACACGTAATGAGTGACACTCTTCCTTAATGTACTTTTAAAAGGCCTAAAAATGGGAAAATCTTCATTTCGTTATGCTTACGTTGAGTTAGCGTTCGTCAAATTTTCCGAACCTGGCACGTGAATATTCGCCACGCTTGAACAAATGAAACTCCACCATAGCACGTTGTCTCAGCTGCCTAAATGGCCGATATTTTCAACACATTTGCCCTGCCAGGGCAAATGTGCGAACTGTCTGATAGCCTGGTAATGAATTCCAGTTCGGTGAGTAGGCCGTGTTTTCATTGTTTGATATACCAGACAGAGTAATGAGGACTTCAGGAATATACTGTACTGGCAATTTCTACTTGTCTATCTGAAATTAACACGGCTGCACATACGAAACAACACAAATACAAAAAACGCAAGAAATAACTGTGTGGCAGGTTCTTTATGTAGGGACTGCAACATTTACTACCGTGCATCACTTAAATAGATGCACTAATAGTTTTACGCATTTTGAGCATGGTTTATAGCGCTCGAAAACGTGTGCCGACCACTATACTGGCAAAAATAACATACAATGAATGGTTGCATACTCTTATTGGTGGCGTTTACAATGTCTAACACTCACATGCAATTGCCCTTGAGGGGCGGTTTGTAAGCGCTGATATATCCCAAACAAACTGACCGTCTCTGTGACCCATAGGTTTGCTTCATTAAAAAAAATTGGACAGCGCGAAGCAGACAGGACTGGAGACGGAAACAACAGCAGCGCGTGTGGTGTCGTGTTTGATTGTATGTCTCCTGTCTTGTCCGATTCGCGTAACCCTACATTTCATTGAAATGAATCAACTGGCCCTTACAGACGTTATACTCCAGCATGTGCCCTTCAGTACCGGCCCTACGAACTCGTTTAGGCATCTGTGGCATTCCATGCAGAGGCCAATAATGAACGGCTCAGAGTGTTCTAAGAAAGGTAAGTCATTTAGGAACTACTATTCAACCCCGTAAAATGACACCAAATTTAAAAGCAACGTAAACAAGGGAGAGGAACTTATTTTGCTCAGTTGATTCGAGACCTTTGCTTTTATCCTGGAAACTCTTCCAAATTTTGCACTGATTATACCTGGACCCTTAAACACTTCTGGCCCTTCCTAAAGAAACCAGAATTAGACAGTCAAACACCAGGGCCTGCAGGGCCAGCCACATTGAGAATAATATTATTACCTTCTAAAGTTAAAAAACCAAACGGCATCGACACTTTTTTTGTCGAGCAGCTTGTATCTGTGGTGTAATGCCGTAAAAGCGCTCAATCATTTTTACAAATTTCTGTCACGCACCGTGACTTCTTGACGCCGAAAAGAGGTAGCCTACCTTTAAGGCCGCTTTTTGCGCTTGCTCTTGTCAGCAGCGCTAGAAGGCAATTAATCATAGCGGCTAATCGTGCCGTCCGCTCTTGTTTCACACAACACTGACGACGCATGCCAGCGATTTGCACCCCTCACATTCAGGGGCAGTGTGTTCCCCTTCCTACATGCGCCTAGCCTGTGCCGTCCCAGCTGGCAGCCCCACACGGAGCTTTCAGCGCACCGGCAAGTACACGATCACGTAGTACGACCGTGTCTTCCGCGGTGGGGTGGAACACTCCTGCTGCTTTGCGCTCACGGCGCTGCCAGCGTCAGCGGGGCCGTCGGGCGGGTAATTAAACACTGGGTACAAACTACAGGCCCGCGACGGCGATTGCCATTTCATAAATGGCGTGCTGGAGAGGATCTACCTACAGCACGCCGAGGGCAGTGGTTGCCTGGTTTGACGCTCCAGCGCCGTCAGTTGCGATTGCCCTGGCGCTTGTACCATGATGCGTTAAGTGCTTTCCCTAATTGCCGAAGCCAAGAAATATTAAGCGGAGGTGAAAACTCCACTTTTTGGCAGGTGAGATACGGTAATCACTCAGAGGCGCCAAAAACTAATAAGCTTATGCCAGACCCCTATTTTCACATAGTGTAATGCACATGTAATATATGGGTAATTTAAGTATTTTTACCGTTGCTTACAAAAATTAGCCAGTTTTGTATGCTCAGTGCCTAAAAATCTCAAGCGTACCAGCAGCTTGAAAGAACACTTCCGTGCTTAACGGGATATGAAGGACTTAAAATTGTAGACAGATTCGCTTACTTTCTGTTCTTTACTACGTCTTTAGCAAGGTAAATAATAGTAAAACTCGAACCACCCTTTACTTCATTCTGCGAAGGTGCGAGGCTAATAAACGGCGTTCGACAACTGAGTACGCTCAGGCCATCTATCAAGTTATAGAGAAATGCGCTGACATAAGCAATTTCTGTATATAAAATGCACATTAATCAGTCATAACATCAGCAAGCATGCAAACACTGTGTAAGCACAAGGTGAATGCTGTATACGGAAGGCTTTTTGAAAATGTTGCAACTGATAACACAAATGGAGACGCATTGAAAGAAGTGTCTCTGTGGCGTGCGTGCTCTGGATATTTTTGCTCCGTATTCTATGCCCTGTGTCCTGGCCAGTTCTGTGCTCTCAGCCTGTGTGCTGTGCCCGGGTCGTTCTTACGGCTTCCGTGCCTTGGACCTCGTAACAATACCTGTATGCCCTACGCACCAACTATAGTTGTCTACAGGGGAAGTGATAAATCCCCATTCTGGCAGACTAACGCGATTCACTGTGTGTTTACAGGAGGAGTTAAGACGATTAGACTGCAAAGACACGAAATGAATTAGTTAAAAATACCTCAGTAAACCACTATTTACTAATAACATTGCGCCAGTACGCAGCCCAGGGGACGAAGTGCAGGCCTTGCCTGGCAGTGCAGAACGGTTGGCATAATAACACCGAAACAGCTGAGGGAGTCTTCAATAGCCCGCTAAGAAAACAGCAGTTTGCGATGGGCAGCAGAGCAATAATTGTGGTACCGTAATATGTTTAAATGACAGTCAATGACCGCTATTCCGGAGAGCTTGAGTGAAATAGCTCGGAGAATGAGACTACAGTGGACTGAATATGAGGAGGTACTCTCAGGTGATGAATAGAAGCTTACCAGTCAGGGAAATTTATAACAGTCTATCCTGCCACTACTCAAATGTGAGGCAGAGCCTTGGAGAATAAATTGAAGCATTAAATTTGATGACAGCTCAAGGAGCTACGAATAAGAAAATGTTGGTGTAGCGACAAGACAGCAAGAGAGCAAGGGTTTGGTGGTGGGGGAGGGGGGCAACAAAGTGCAGTTAATGACATCCTACCTGAAATGAAGAAGAAGAAGAAAGGGAATTTTAATGAAAGAAAGGCGGAGAGGTCGGCCGGTGGTAACAGGGCCCTGGCCTGCTACTCCACACAGGGGAAAGGGAAGAGGAGGAAAAGGAAAGTGTGAATGAAGGCTGATGATGGCAGAATACAATGAGTTTCACGGGTGATGTCTATGCACACGCACACACACACACACACACAACACTGGCTGGCGCTCGCATCGCGGGTACTGGACACACATAAAACTCAAAACTGGTGTCTGCAACACAACACCGACACATGTCATTAACCATGTAGGTTGTGCACAGGCGGTCACAAACGAGTATCCAGGCCTGTTTCACACAAAAAGTTGAGCAGGGCTTTTGTCACACGCCACCAATCAGAACGTCTCGTCCATTCGCCCAGAAGAGTTTCCTCAGAGAGAGGGCGAGAGTCCAGGTTTTTCACGGTCGCCTCCAATGTTGTTCTTTCAGAAGTATACTTCGGGCACGCGCAAAGAAGGTGTCCAATAGTCTCTGGTGTGTTGCACTGTGCGCAATTTGGGTTACTTTCGATGCCGATCTTGTGAAGATAGTGTTTGGTGTAGGCAACGCCAAGCCGTAGCCGGTGGAGTAAAGTCCCATGACGTCGCACCACCACAGATGGGAAATGTAATCGTGAGCCAGCGTCAAGCTTACACACGCGGTCCTGTTGATGACTCGGATCATGCCAGTGCGACTGCATTGCCGCCTGCATTAAATGCGCCAACAAGGCTCCAATGTCTGATCTTGAAAAGGCTATCTCAATGAAAGCACCATCACTATGTGCCATCCGAGCCTCGGCGTCAGCACGCTCGTTTCCCGCTATGCCGCAATGGCTCGGTATCCATTGAAACTTTAAGATATGGCCGCGGTGGAAAGCCTCGGCTAACAAAAGCACAATCTGTTGAACCAGCTGCTCGCATGCTCTTGGTTTTAGATAAGTTTGTACGACCTGTAATGCCGATCTCGAGTCGCAGAATATAGTCCATTGCTGCGCTGGCTGGTGACCAATATAAAGGACGGCTTCTCGTATGGCTGCCAATTCGGTTGCCGTAGAGGACGTTTTGTGCATGAGCCTGAAACGGTGACATGAGGCATTTCCTGGCACTATCACCGCTGCAGCTGAAGAAGTGGTCGTAACGGATCCGTCCACGAAAACATGCTGGGTGTTAGTATACATAGATGTAATGTATGACAGCGCCAGCTGTTTCAGTCCGACTGTTGGAATGTGCGTTTTCTTTGTTATCCCTGGGATTGTTGTCCGTATAGATGGTTTTGGTACTGCCCAAAGTGGCACCTCCGCAATCTGGTGTGGCGCGTAGTTCGAAGGCAGCGCATTGCGTTGCATCCAAAGGGCTCTGGAAAAGGCTGCATCTGGACGCACCGCACTAATGTTAGTCAGGGGGTGATGACGATGCCTGGTCAGATGCCGCAAATGCACACGAAGTGGCTCCTGTTGAAAATAAATTCGTGCTGGGCAGGCGCGGGCCTCATAAAATGTGCCCCATGTAGAAGTTTTACATGGCAAACCCAAGCATACTCTTAAAGCACGAGCCTGCGCGCTTTCAAGCACACGCAGGCCTGATAGTCTGACCCCCGAGAGAACGGGTGCACTGTATCTGAGAAGGCCGACTACCAGCGCCTGGTACACGTGTAGTAAAGATCGCTCAGAGGGACCCCAACATTTTCCTGCCATACACCGCACAATGCTTGCAAAGCTGTCGAGCTTTTTCTTGAGCACAGAAATATGCTTCGTCCAGGACAGGTCACGGTCTATCGTAACACCTAAGAATTTGTGATGTGTTACGTATGGAACAATTTGCCCGTCGATTGTGACCGGATACCACGCCATTATCTTGCGTGTGAAAGCCAATGTTACGCTTTTAGTTGGCGAAAGTTCAAGCCCCTGACGGCGCAAGTACGCAGACGTAATGGACACCGAACGCTGCAATCTTGCTTGCACTTGGGGACGCGTGACACTTGATGTCCAGATGCAAATATCGTCTGCGTAGGCGGATATTGAAACAGTCTTCGGTAGTTGTTTGAAAAGGCCAATGAGCACGAGATTGAACAACGTTGGACTGAGCACTCCTCCCTGAGGAACACCACAAGCAACATGATGATCTGCTGTGTCACCTTCAAGAGTCTCCATGTAGACTGTCCGGTTTGTCAAATAGCTTGCAATCCAATTGTGTAGACGTCCGCCTATACCACATTCTTCGAGTGTATTTAGTACTACATCATGCTGAACATTATCGAATGCGCCCTTTATGTCGAGGAAAAGAGCAGCAGTCAACCTGTGACGGCGTTTTTCATGTTCTACCGTTGACACGAGATCAATTACACTGTCGATGGCAGACCGGCTTTTGCGGAAACCCGTCATTGTGGAAGGGTATAGCCCATGTTTTTCAAGGAACCATTCTAGACGGGTTAGCACCATACGCTCCATCGTCTTGCCAATACAACTTGCCAGAGCTACTGGTCTGTAGGATGTTAATGTCAGTGGCGATTTCCCTGGTTTGAGCAAGGCCACAATGCGGCTTCTTTTCCACTGCTGTGGTACAGTGGCAGAGGCCCAAGAGTGGTTGAACAATGTTAAGAGGGCTTCCATTACCTGTGGGCCTAGATGACGAAGCGCATTGTATGTTATTCCATCAGGTCCTGGGGATGAAGGATGCGTGCAAGCAGAAAGAGCTGCTTTCAGTTCTTGAATTGTGAAGGGGATGTCCAGTCGATCGTCCATCGTGGGGGGAGCACATCGATGCTGCCGAGGTAAAGAAGCGCTTCCGGCAATTCTCGAGCAGAAATCCTCCGCCACCTCTAGTTCTTGCCGTCTATCATGAAGTGCCAATGCACGGAAAGGATGTTTCTGTTGGGGAAATGTCGGCAGTGCTCGAACAACGTGCCAGATTGTGGAGAGTGGTTTGCGGGGATCCAATATGCTGCAAAATGACCGCCACCGTTGTTTGCCTAGGTTCTCCAAATAGCGCTGTATTTGCTTCTGGGCACGTCGAGAGGCCCGGAGATCCGAGACATCCTTTGTCCTCCGGTATTTTCTTTCTGCGCGCCGACGAATCGCCCGAAGCTGCGCGTAGATCACATCCACTGGTGCTGTGGAATTTGGCGCTGAGATATTGCGTGTTGCATCGTGCATGGCCGAAATAATACGCTGTTCCACATCTGTTGGATCAGCGAGTTTCCCACAGGTTTTTTCTAGAACAATGCGGAAAGCACTCCAGTCGGTGCAACGTATTTTGGCATTTGGAAGACGGTGAAACCACCGTAGCTGCACATACGTCGGTATGTGGTCACTTCCATAACTTTCAATATCAGCACACCACGTTGCGAACGATGACAGGCGCCTGGATACAAATGCAAGGTCCACGCAGCTGCTGTAGGTAGTCCCGCGTAGAAATGTCGGCGTGCCATCATTGAGCAAAACGAGACCTGCATTGTTCATGAACGTGGCGATATCCCGTCCTCGAACGTTCGTAACGGCGCTTCCCCAGCCGTGGTGATGCGCATTGAAATCTCCTACTATTATATGGGGTTCCGAAACGCTGTCAAGTAGCGATTGTAGTCGTAGGGCATCAAATCGACCCCTTGGTGGTATGTAGCCACCTATAATAGAGATTGTGCGCCCATTCAAAGTCACAGTGATTGCTACATACTCGTTGCTACTGCCCCCAGGAATTTGATGCCGAACGTAAGTGAGGTCACGACGGACGCATAGTAGTACCTTGCTCAAATGACCAGCCGCTTCAGAGAGGAAACTTTCATAACCGGACAGTCGAAAAGGAGATGTGATATTAGGCTCACATATTACAAGCACCGGAAATCGGTATTTGAAGATACTCTGCCGGAGATCTGCTAGGCGGCCTCGCAGACCTCGAGCATTCCATTGTAATATTGCCGATCGAGAGATTCTCTCCTGCAGTGAGGGTGCTGACGATGGTAGAGCCATAATTTTGACTGCTATTAAAGGGTGGCAAGCACCGGTTCAATAGCGTCTAAAATTTGGACAGCAGCCTTAGCAATTGGCGTGTCCACTCCAGCAATTATCAGCCGTAAGGTGCCTATCAGCTGTTTCAGCATCGCCCTGATGTGATCATCTGTTGTCGACACAGCCGGCGGACGCACAGGCGGACGTGTCACAGAGCTTACAGTACGCGATGGTAGAAGTGGCCACTCTGCGGGGTCCTCCTGGGGGGTTGTCAGTCTTGGCTCTTGCGGAGCTGGAGGCAGTGGCTTTTGCGCGGCAGAGCGGTCGCGGTCCTCCTGATGTGTTGACACGTCATTTACTGAGCTCAATTTCTTCTGCCGACTTCGTGTCCTCCTCCTGGAGCGACGTACTGCGATTGCTGCTTCTCGGTGAGTAGAATGGTCTCTCACCATTTTCTTCAAGATCTTCATCTCTGTTTTCACCTTCGGACATTCCCTAGATGTTGCCTCATGAGGACCTTTGCAGTTGGCACAAACTGGAGACTCAATCGTACATGTAGGTCCATCGTGCACGCCACCACAACGCGGACATGTTTTCGTGCTCGTACACGCAGCACTTACATGTCCAATCTTCTGGCATTTTCGGCATTGCACCGGTCGGGGCACATAAGGACGCACTGGGTGCCTCACAAAACCCACTTTCACATGCGATGGTAAAGTAGTACCCTCAAACACTAGTTTGACACACCGCGATTTGCCGAAACGATGGATGTCAGTTATGCGAACAGAACTTGATAGCAGTTGCACCAAGTCCATATTCTTGATCTGTATGTCCACTTCAGAAATCACACCAGCAGTAGTGTTAAGTCCATGAGCGAAGAACGAGCGGACTCGTATGTTGCCAAGGACAGACATGGTCTTCAACTTATCCAGGGTTGCCCGGCTAGAGACATCAACAGAGAGGATATTCCTTCTTGCGTTAATACGCACTTCTTTGACTTGGCCCGGAACCAGTCGTTCAAGAAGAAGAGTCAAAGTCTGCCTGTTGATGGAGTTGAGATTCTCTTCCTCAACAGGCATGTATGAAATTGTGTAAGTGAGAGATTGCTCACTTACATTGGCCTCGTTGGTTGTTTTCTTGCTCACACTGGATTGGTGAGGCATCTTCGCTGGCACAATGGACTTGTTAGCCCGCTTCGTACACACACTGGGCCCACACTCAGTCGGGGTTTTGGAAAGCTTCCTCTTCAGGCGCCGATTCACAATCTCGGTGTAGCCTCCGTCGAACTCCATGTCATCCGAGTCAGAGAAACTGGACGATCCCGGGAGCTCTGAGGGGAGATCCATACTGCATCCAGGCTGATCTGTGCAGTTCACACTGCTAGCCACAGAAGGCAGCAGAGGCGGCGGGTCATCCGCCATTGCCTGGGACGGCGAGGTTGCCTTGAAGGCTACAGAAGCACAAAGTATTTCAAAAAAACAGGAGCTCGATCAAGAGATGCTGCCGTTCGCAGCGCTCTTCTTCTTCTTCAACTGAAATGAAAAAACAGAGTTGGGCATGGGAAGGGCAGGGCAGGACGTATACTGCTTTATGAAGCTAACCCGTTTTACCTGACTGTAACGAAGGGGATTCCGAGAGAAGGTGAACATAGCAGGCGGTTTCAATTTAACGATGAGAGGGCTCGGGAAAGAAATAATATTTTGGATAAAAAACTTTTTCTAGTTTTTCTATGAAGGATCGAAAACAGGAAAAAAACAGTACATGGTCCCGAGAGCTCATAAACGAGGCTTTGAATAATTATTTCCGCGAACAATAAAACTGATGGATGGCTGTATAAAAAATAAAATCTAACAGTGCCCTTCATTCAGTCTGGTGTTTAAGTTCCAAAATTTTCGGGGTTGAGCCATATACAGGGCAGGAAACAAGGACAGAAGAGGAAACGACACAAAGAAACTTGAGGGCTGATTTTCAACTGCATACTTCTTGCTGAGGATTATTTGTGTGTAGGCAACGTACGTATGTCTCCACATAAATCTGGAGTATTGCTGAGTCTTCATTCTTCTCCCGTCACGGTTTCCTGCAGATTATGTGGCCTGAACAAGAAAATCGTCCGGCAAGCCTAAATTCTGGGTTTGAGCTATTCCATCATGCTTACTTTTCAGTTGGTATACCAATGAAGAAATCCAACAGTCACCGAAAAAAGGAAAGCATAGGGGAATCTTTCCATATTTTTTTCTGGCGGTGGCGATCAATGAGAACTTATTACTCTAATTTCTTTATGGCTCAAAGGTAATTTACTAGAAAGAACAAGAAAAACCACATGCCGCCGGTGAGACGAGATCAATCATTAGCACATAACCTGCCATAAACGCTTCATCATCATCGTCAGCCTAACTACGCCCACTGCAGAGCAAAGGCCTCTCCCATGTCTCTCCAATTAACACCGCCTTTTGCCAGCTCCGCCCACCGTATGCCCGAAAACTTCTTAATCATATCCGCTTAACGGATTTCCTGCCGCCCCCCGTTACGCTTTTCATATCTTGGAATTCACTCCGTTGCCCTTAAAGACCAGCGGATATCTTGCCTTCGCATCATTTGCCAAATCAAAGCAATTGCGCCACTAAATACTAAAATTCTGAACCGTGCTGTATTTTATCTCTTCTCTCTTCTTACTTTGTTTTTTCTTTGTTCCGGCTGAAGTATTTAAAGTGTGGTATTTTATTACCTAGTCTGCTGATCTGTATGTCCAATAAAGATGGGTGAAACAATTCATGGGTGAAAGATATTCGATTAAAAATTACAAAAAAACAAGCACATGCGGTCGGTGGGACCCCTTTAATTTTTGTCATGAAGTAATTGCACTATTGACTTCGAATTATTCAGCACAGAGTAAAAAAATTTAGAAACGTTACGCTATGTTTTCATTTGTCAGAGTGGCTCTGGCTTGCTTCTTTTCTATATCATAACGAGCGCCCCTTTCTCTACCTTTGTCTGCTCAACAACTTAGCTAGAAAGGAAGGCAGAACGGCAAATTTTGAGCTGTTCTAACTTGAACGCGGCTGCATGTGGTCAACATTTTAAAAGTCAAATTTCGATGAACTACTACTTCATCTCTAGACAAAGATCTATTCCTAAATTAACTGCATCGTCTATACAAAAAAGAGCTATTTGTGCTTTGTGGTCAACACAAGATTCCAGCACTCGATACTCTCATTTCCAAAAAAAACAGGCGCTAATTTCTAAGCATGCTTTTGACACATAAACAAAGCGTGATTTCGTTGATAATCCTCTGCATTGCAACGCGTGCTGATATCACGCGAGGATTCTGTAAATTTTAAACATATTGTCCTTGTGCTAACAATCACTCTGTCACATTTAATCCCAGGCAGTCGCCAGCGCAGCGAAAACGATATGGCCGATCGAATGCGATTGTGAAGCTCGATTGCTTGAAATCAGTTTTGGCTTTTAGCAACAAGATGCCTCCCGTGTATATTGTTTTTGCCAGTAATCTGATTATTAGACGTCTGGAAAAAGTGTGTTGATCGGCTGCTCTGTTAGCTTTATACTTTTCGTTGGTGCAGTTAGCTTTCGGTACTATTCGAAATCATACTTGCTAATGCTTATTTTGGACAACAGAGACAAAATAACACATACGCACAGGACAGACGCTAGGCTTCAGCTGTCTGTTATTGGGGAAAAAAGCATAGAATAAAAGACGTGAACATGCTGAGTGACACAGTAGTGGCGCCGCGCTTAAGTTATGATATCTCCTTTTCAGACTTGACAGATGAACGGCTGGCACAATTGGATCCTTCTTTATACACACGGCACCAAATATTTCTTGTTCTGACTGCATTTTCATCATGGCTGATACGTACTTTTTTGAAAGATAGATGAACAAGCCAGTGGGTCAGGGCCGTCAGGGTCTTGTTTGATAAAACACTGTTTGCAACAGAGGCTGCTACAGATGTTAATTGTGACGTTATCGCCTTCCACTCTTAGGCTGACTTTAGCGTACTCATGTTCTTTTTTCTGCCTGGGAATAACAGGAGACGCGGAAGGCTTTCACGTTTTAGAAACTTTCATTTAGTTGCGTTTGCGGAGCCAGTAGTCCTCATCCGGAAGAAAGGCACATAATGCGCATGATGCCCTATTTTTACCTGTTTTTTAATTGCTCTTTTCAGGTAGATTTATGAAACGAAGTGAGTGAACACACTTTGCTTTATGAGTCTTAATCCGCACTTCCGAGAGCAGGTTAGCGCTAAGTAATCATGGTGTATTTCAGCTGAACACTGAAAGAATTCTCGTGTGTCTATCATTGTTTCCGAGCTTTCGGACCAATCGTTTCAGTATGTTTATCTCTGTCTACAAAAATTATTTTCTCACAAACTCACCGAAGGGGAGGTACTGCGGGCACGCCAGCTACTCATGTCCAAAGTAGCCGTAAAAGACTTTCTTAAGAGACAACGACAGAACAGAGCAGCTAATGCGTGCAGCAACCACAACATGTGGCAGATAATGAGCCACCGCTGTGTGGTTAACGTTACAAAAGTGAATGATAGCAAGAAAAAAGCGGCCTAATAGCACCGAATTCCAACAAACTTCACTAATGTTTTCCTGAATGGATGGAGCTGAAAGCGAACTCTTTCATGGCGACATTACAGCCTAAATGATAAGAATTGAACCTTCGACAGTACTCTGCAAGCGTCTGACCTAGAATTCAAGTTCCCTTTGATTCGTGCGTTCTGAATTTCGCATTTAACGGGGTAACACTATAAGAAAGGAGAAGAGCGCAAATACCTAATGAGGAAGAGATAAACGACGCTGGAGCTACAACTGAAGTTCCTTCGAAGATATACATAACAATTAGCCTTGAGGCTAGTTACAAGCTGAGTAAACGTCAGGGGCGGTGTAAAGGACCGAATAAAAGCGATAAATATCTACAGTTCATAAAAACGATAAGAGATAGAGAGAGAAAGACGAACGGAAAGGCAGGGAGGTTAAGTAGGCAACGCCCGGTATGCTACCCTAGATGTGGGAAGGGAAACGGAGAGAGAGAGAAAGGGAGAGAGCAAAGGGAGATCAGTTCTCCACATGTTCATTGGCCGTTACTTGCAGGGTACAGAGGGCACACACTGATAGATCATAATCTTGCACTCAGCCCTGAGACCTTTAAGAACTTGAAAAGTAAAAGCGATAAAATTTCAACATGGGTTGATGGTTTGAGACTGCGCGAAGAGTGACAAATGAAAATGGACCGAGAAGATGTACCGAGAAACTTAGGGCTTGGAGGTTCGATAAAAGGGGTGAAGGAGATAAATGGTTTGAATATTACATTACAGGCTAAAAGGCTCTAAGGAAGAAAATAATAATTTTTTTCCAGATAGGCTTTCTCTTCGGTTTGCCCGCCAATGAATGGACTGCTCTCAGAATTGGCGCCGCTGTTTCGAACCAGGTATGCTTCATGAATCCCTCATGTGCGTTTTTCGGAATATCGCCTTAAAATCTTCGTCTTGTCAATGACTGGCAAGCAACAGGATTTCTCAGAGTGAACAGGCAAGTTGCTCTCTGCGCCAAACTCGATCGAGTTGGAATGTTCCCGCAGAGGTCGTTGATGCAACCTCCTCTCTGTCCAATATCGGATGTTACACATAATAGCTCTATCTTGTAGACGACCGATGTCATGCATGGAAGAACTGAAGATTGTGCTAGTTGGTGTTGATGCATAATGGAGGCTCAACAGAGCAAACATGCACAGACCGAGGAAGAGACGAGACACAGAAACCAGCGCTGAAATTAGAATTAATTTTTTCATTCGGAAGATGCATATCCTATATACACACACAAAAAACAGCGCACATGCGCAACGTCAACGAGCTCCTAGTGCATGCAATCTCCTGTGCAGGGAACTCCTAGTGCTTTTACCTGCACTAGGACTTCGTTGACATTGCGCAAGTGCGCTGTTTTTTTTTGTGTGTGTATATGGCGCGCTTCTTCCTAATAAAAAACATTTGTAAGTTCATCGCTGGTTTGTGTGTCGTCTCTTTCTTGGTCTGTGTGTGTTTGAGCTATTGAATCACTATTATGCATGGATTCCAAAATAGAAGTTTATGCTTTGTCGTGCATTTCATTTTGGGCTGATCTAGATTAAATTTTTCCCAGAGGCCTCCTATGTGTTGGACGCCGAAAAGGCTACCCGAACTCCGAATTTTACGGCTTTCTTCTTTTGTCTATGTCTCACTTTATGGATGTACAGAATGTCCGGTGCTTTGGGCTGATTCCTGTTTCTGTTAGTGCGATGGGCTTTGTGCAGCTGTCGCAATAATTTTGTCGTCAAGCTAGCAATAAGCGACTTGGGAAGCACCGCTTGAGTCAACCGTTCGACTTCTATTTTTCGAGAAGTGCTCCATGAGGCATAAGTAGAGAAGGGGGGGGGGGGGTACAGGAGAAAGAAAGTTAAAATAAGGATGGAAGGCCCGTTGCACTGAGGCAGTGGCAGAGGTTGCCGATGAATTGATAGTTCATAGTACACTTCACATACTCACGTACGCGCTTCCACCGCAGGCCCACTTCCTAAATGAGTCGTTTTCTAATAGCAGCCGTCGCTGGGAACGTCCACAAGAGCCGCCCATCACAAATTTTCGGTGCAGCGTCATAGTGAGGGCAACTGTCAGTTGCTTTTGCATGCCACCGATGACGAACAGATGATGTCAGCGCTGCCCCTGCCCGAAACCGGCGCACGCATACGTCCTCCTGCAGAGTAAGACTACGGGGGAGAGGGTGTGAACACGGAGGAATTAGAGCGCGTGTTCTCTGGCGCAGAACTTGTGAATCGGAGACATGAAGAGGGGAATGTGGTGGGTCGTCTAATGTGTCAAGGTGTGTCATAGCATCCGCTTGAATGTTACGTGGATCCTGAGCATGGCCGCGAATCCAGTGTATGCGCACAGGACATGGGTACTGTGAAGAGCATGTGATATGTTTACGATTACCTCATCTTATTCAAACCAATCGCCTGTAACCGGCTCACAGCATCGGAAGGCATCATAGGCTTGTTTAGGTGAAAACTGGCAGGCCTGTCATTAATCTCACACCTACCACAAAGCAACGAAAGCATGTTTTTTAACGTTGCCCTCACAATAAAATCGGATCAGATCTGCTGGAAATACGCGCCACGCTCAATGAAGCGCCTCCTATCCCACTCGTCAGCGCACACAAAGCTGGTGAAACGCAGAATTGCTATATCAGCCCTTAAGAACGCACTTCAAAGATCGTGTACCCATTCCGTCCCGACCAGCATCCAAATGCAAGTCGAACGGGTACATTCACTTACCTGGCATTGGAACTTCTAGCTATTTACAATGCCATTTCTTCCCTTCCACTCGTTCTCATATTTAACACAATTCAAAATTACACCGACTCCCTCGGCGCCCTTAAACAGCTTAAGGCTGTTCGACGCAGATTCCAGATTACAAAATCAATTCATGTGCTCTGCGCAAAGTAGGAGGCGCAAATTAGGATGAGGGCTAGGAGGCGCTTCATTGAGCATAGCGCGTAGTTGCAGCAGATGTGATGAAATGTTATTGTGAGGGCCACGTCAAGGAACATGCTTTCGTTGCTTGCTGGCAGGTGTCAGCCTAATGACAGGCCTGCCAGTTCTTACCTAATCCGGCCTATGATGTTTTCCGGTGTTGTGAGCCGGTTGCCGGCGACTGGTTCGAATAATATGAGATAATCGTAAACATATCAAGTGCTCTTTACAGCCCCGTAGCCTTCCATATGTGGCAGATTTCCCCTGTCATATTGAGTAACAAAAAGGTCGCTGAGTGCCGATGATAGGCAGCACCCTATGCAGACGCCGTACTTTTGCTTGTGAAGTGTTTCTTCAAAGGAGTGTACAGAAGGCAGAAGGTAGAAGCGCAGCAGGGCGTCGGGAAACCTGTCGACGTTGATGCCACCGGCGTTTTGACACCTTATTTTTATGTGCTGTTCTATAGCATCATTAATGGCAGCAGGGGGTGCGGGTTTTGGCAGAGAGCAGTATAGACCCCAAGGCCACTTGAGAATGCATCCAATCCTTCAAGGCGCTCCTGTTGTTGGTGGCGGGATACCTGTTCGGGGTTTCTGATAAGCAAGCGATCATCAGTAGCGAGCACTTACAAAGGTTTTCGCAAATAGTAGCCTAGCATTCGCGGCCATATGCCTCATCCTGAGACGATCCAAGGGAAGGGAGGACCTTCTTTGTAGGTCCTTCCCGAGAAGAAGGCATTCGAGGTGAGGCCCTTGAAGTTATTTACATTTGACGCCCACCGTTGACTCCGTCCCTGACGCTGACTCAACTGGTAAGTCGCCTCAAGACTACTTTTGTGTGCACAGACCTTGCCAGATTAACAAAGCTCGACGGTTTGCTTCACAGTCTATATTGGAGCTATTTTTCCAACCCTCAACGTTTAAATGTATGGTAAGGAGACCCCTTGTCCGCGCCTTCCGAGAATATTTTTACTTTTAAGAAAGCCTTAAGGACTCTTATATTGGAAAGAGAAGCTAACCGTGCAGCCTGGTCACTTTTGGCAAAGGCTGTGTATCTTCGAAAAAATTTCAGCTGTTAGTCAGCGTCCCATGTCTCTTTCGTCTCTACCGCGTCATGTGTTTGCGCTGTGCCCTTTTTTTAGTTGTCATGTTATAGCAGATAGCTTGCAGCAGAATCCTCGCGGCTAACACTAGTACGCATAACGCCATAATTGCCTGTTTATGTAGCCGCACGTCTTTATTCATTGTCGCGCTACGCTACATAGGCCTCTATCCCCGTTTTTCCTATCTGCACATCAAAGGTGTTTTGCCAGAACTGTACCAACAGAGAAAGCATTAGTTTCATATGCAAAGCTGCGAGAGGCCCTGAACACGCAACCTTGGCTACCATGCTCCCTTGCGCCCTATTGCTATCGCAGGGGCCTCGCATTCGGGAGCTATATACCTTTACCTCCGCCACAACGTTTCGCGCCCTCTTTTTACGTAGAGGTGTTTGTTGTTATTCATCTTTTTATCTCTTGACTTAACGTAAAACACTTATGCAGCGTGTCATGCTTGACTTTGCGCAAGGCTTAACCGTCTGAACAAATGACGGCTCCCCATTTTTTGCCCTACCTTTCTAACACCATGCTAAAAAATGCGTTAAGGATGCAATAGGCCATAACAAGGAAACTGGCGTCGGTGCGGCTGAGGTGTCTACTGAGAAGTGAGACCGTCACGGCACCATTCCCTTCTTTTTTTCAAAGACCACTAATTTAATTTTAGAGTAAAAGCTGTACTTCACGACCAAACGTGCAAAATGCGGGCCATTGCTTAAGCTTTGACCTTGCATATGTAAATAAATTAAATATCTCCTAGGCTCGGATTTGAACCCGAGGCGGCTCGATCGTGTCAGCTTCGTTGGCCAGTGCACGAGAGTACTATATTATCACCACAGTTTTCTTTATTCTGTGGAAATCAATCGAGCTGAGCTACAAAATGCTTTACGTAGACACATACCATCCCGCAATGTAGACACACATTCTCATGTCTTCGTAAACTCCACTTCACATGCGCATCAAAATTGCGGGAAACATACTATCGCAGCAGCCGATCACAGCTCGCGTTAAACTGCGACATACCCCCAAGCTGTGCTTGAAACGTCGTCGTCTTCATCAACTTCATCGGCGGTGCAAACAAATGAGATCAGCTGGACCTTATTCACAGCTTAATCTGAGACTAATATCGTCGCCAAACGGGCTGACGACCCAGCAATGCAAATCATAGCCAATCATGCTAAACACATGCTTCCGCCCGTGTACTCTGTATAACTGCGTTAAAACCGAACATTTTTTTAAATTTTAGTCACACTGCAAGAGGTCATTATTTGTTCATATGGTCTCAACCATTCGTGCATTCGCAATTGTGCCGCAGATGCTTCGTCGTCTGCAAGAAAATTTGGTAGAATGCACTGGCAACGATGTAATCAAAGTTCGAAAGAGTTTAGAACGAGGATGCAATATGTAATTATGAGCGAATTGATGACAAACTATATGACACGTCCTGTTGCGAGGGGGCGAAGAAAAATTGAAGGCCAATAATAAGTATGAAGTTCATCCTTCCGGACGCTGCTGCTCGAGCTCGCAGATAGGTGTCTTCTTCCGTTAAAGCGCACAAAACGCAGCGTTCACAACGGTGCACTATTTCGGGGTCTTGTGAAACAGCCCTATAATAGAACTGTCTATGCAGAACCAACGGCGCATCCAATCCGGCTGTCAGTTACAGCTGCGTGCTATTTCTGGAAGAAACTGAAATAGAACTGGTACCTCTCAAGCAGTGGAAGCACTCCCGCTGCGATTCAAGGATCAGGGCAGTCACCGCGCACAACGGCGATGAACCAACCCCTGCGGGGGGCCAGGCAATTCCGCCATTGACTAGAGGTTTTCCCAGGCACCCACTGAGAGGCTGCAACTGCAATGATGCCAGTGATGAGCAACGCCTGTGCGGGAAATTGTCTGCTTATGGAAATGTCGACGGGAGAGCTTGGCCAAATGTGAGTAAAATCAGCACCCCCTCGCATGGTACAGCGTATGCTTTTACGACACAAGAGAAAGGGGGGTAAATAGCACAGCCAGTCGATGGGGCTAGAGCTTACGTGAAATCTTAATGGGAGATTGAGGGGAATTAGAAGTTGACTTCAATCGATAAGATACCGCGCTTTGATAGCAAAGAGAGCACAATCACTGGAAACAAAGACTTTATAAACTAGAAAAAGAACTAAAACGAAATACATGTGTCGCCACCACCAACTAAATTTCAAAGTGAAATTCATGCTCCGACGCCAGTTTTTTAGGAGTTTGGGAATAATACTTTTTCTAACGGAAATGAATACAAATATTGTAGTTTTTCTACTGAATCTGACATGAACAGTTTAGTTGAAACTGAATTCAATAGTGAGAGAATGCATCTAATAAGAATCGAATATTTTTACGAATATTCTCTACTTGAGCGATGAAATAATGAGCAAAAATAACAAACAGACAGGCGCTGCTTTCGCAATTATTGCTGTGTCTTTTAAAAGGCGCCACACTGATCTCCAATTGGACGGTCGCAGCTCAAAGCCCATGCATTAACTTTATTATTGTCATGATATGCCGATAAGAAAGGTACCTTTCTCTTTGATAACGGAAGATAACAAACAAGCTCCTCATCTCAGTGCAAGAGACGGTCGAGAGCTACGTCAGGCACACAGACAGGAATTGCTGAACCTGCCCGGGCTCTCCCAGCGCTTTTAGACCAACATCATCACCATCTGCCTAACTACACTCACTGCAGAGGAAAGGCCTCTCCTATCTCTCTCCAATTAACCTTGTCCTTTCCCAGCTGCATGCACCCTTTGTCTCCAAACTTCTAAAACTCATCCGCCTGCCAAACCTTCTGCGCCTCCTGCTACACTTGCCTTCTCTTGGAATCCACTCCGTTACCCTTAAGAACCAGCAGTTATGTTGCCTTCGGATTACATGCTGTGCCCAAGCCCATTTCTTCGTCTTGATTTCGACTATGATGTCATTAACCCACGTTTGTTCCCTCACCCACTCTGCCCGCTTCCGGTCCTATAACGTTACACCTATCATTTTTCTTTCCATGGCTCGCTGCGTTGTCCTTGACTTGAGTTGAACCCTTTTCGTTAGCATCCAAGTGTCTGACCCATAGGTGAGTACCGGCAAGATACAAGTGTTGTATAACCGGCAAATTCGCTTCACGCCGTTCTTATTCTTTAAGTTATTTCGCTCTCATGATCTGGATCTGCAATCACTACCTCACCTAACTAGAAGTATTGCCTTACCACTTTCACGGATGTCGCTACTAGTTGTCAACAGCTGTTCTCTTGGGAGACTGTTGTACATTACTTTTGTTTTCTGGGTGATAATTTTCAGACCTACCACTCTACTCTGCCTAACTCATTGATCATGCTTTGCAGCACATTTCGTGGGTGACTTAGTAAGGCAATGTCATCAGGAATCGCAAGTTACTTAGGCATTCTCCGTAAACTGTCATCCCCATTTTTTCCCTCAATGTAACATAGCTAAATATAACCAAACGTTTAAAAAACACTTAAATTGCTAGCCGCGTGAAACAAACTGTGGGTTCTTTAGAGCCGCTTGACCTAGTCTGCTGTAATTTTTTCCTGCTTCAATATTTTTTTTGGTAGTCAAGCCTAATGAGGAACAAGGTGTTAATTGAAAAGTCGTAAATCGCTTCGAAAAACAGTTGACTGAAACGTTTGCACCAAGGTGCGTTTACGTAAAGCAGTTTTTTTACCGGCCTCGCACAATACTCGCTAAATAAAAAAAAATAGCTGCCGTGCTACAAAGCTGCCGCTCAAACGTTTCAAAAGACGTCTTAGAGAACAAAATTCGTTTTTATTTAAGAGGTGATCTACTCTATTAAACTGTGCGTACACATTGGGGCATAGATGTCAGCCAGCAGCTGGTCACGTGATAGTTTTCATTAAAAGTCAATAAATAGAACTGTCTGAATCGTAATTGATAGAAACAGCGCTGCTAGCTATTTTCCGGGAGACCTACAACTTTTATTTTGACATTTTCTTCTTGAAGTAAATAATTAAAACTTAGTTAATGAGGCTAAACTAGTTAATTACTTTGAAGAACAAAAAAATTTCCAGACTAGGCCACGGGACATTGAGAAACACTCAGTTGGTTTCATCGGACTAAAACTCTTCATCTTTTTTAAAAGCTTGGTTACATTTAGCTGGGCACCTGGTATATACCTGGGCAGGTGTTTCATCACTCAGTGGGCCCTGAGCAGGCTACCAGAAAACAGGCTTCAGACAAACAGACGAACGCACAAACACACAACAGCTCAATGCGGGAAATAGCCGGTGGAAGTGCTAACGCAATAAAACGTATTTAAGGAACACAAACAGAGCTTTCCCCTTGATCTTATTTGGATTACTGGACCAAGGCAGTTCAGTAGCATTTATAACCACAATCTCACACGTGCACGTTATAGAGCCCCAAGTGGTTGAAATTATCCCCAGCCCCCTACTACGGCGTCCCTCAAAGCCTCAGTCACTGTGGGACGTAAAACCCCATAAAACGAAGATAAAATCAAATTAGTTTTATCGAGCCAAACTGTGAGGGGCAAGCGGCACATTTTATTCCGGGGATTTTGCAGCGTGGGACCGCGAAAATAAGAGATTTTACTTTCGGCCAAGATCTATGCCCAAAATCTTAATCCCGAGCATCCTGTCTTAGCGCACACGAAGTTTGCAACATGCGTGAAAATCCAACGCGCGGCTGGAAGCAGCCGCGCGGAGCCAGACTATGCGAAGCGCGGGCCAGCACCGTTAATTTCCAACTGGCGAGATCACCCAGAGCATCCAATGAGTGTCGCGGTGGCAAAAGTAAAAAGAAAAATAAAGCAATACTGTCACCGCCAAAGAAGCGGCACTCGCGTCTGTTTGCAATTAAAAGCGGCGACAAAATGGGTCCGCCTCCGTAGCGGCAGTATTCTGACTGACTATCGAAAATACCCTGCCTTGCCATCTCGGGCATTCATTGAGGAGATATAAGAAGAACACGGCCACGCGAAAAGACCGCACCGCGGCGCTGAACCTTCCGTCCCACGCATACAGATTGCGGCAGCGTGGCACGTAACGTGTGTGGTCATTGTTTTTGGAATAGTCCTGGAAAAAAAATACGGGCAGCCTTATTCGAACTTCGCGTCAATTATCCGAAAAGCTTTCGGAAACTTAAGGACATAATTGATTCCTTTGAAATAAATTTCAAGTTACACTATTTGATTCGTTCAAATAATCGAATAGCAGGATATTTGACTGGGAATTCAAAGTTTAAGAAGAACGGTCCACCTCAAGAATTTTTGCGCACAGATCCCTGACACTACCATCTCCCGCGATTCACTTCAGAACGGTCATGATGGAGTCCTTTTAGCTAAGGACGTCACAGATAAGAATCGACAGGCGAGAAGGGTCTAAATTCATTTTTTTTTTCGATGATGAACGCGTGTTTTGCTGCCCTACAAACGTGAACGCATAGCTAGAAGGAGTCACAATTTGAATTCTAGCTTCGATGAACAATTGAATGGTGGTGTTGTCATTTTCCGTTTAACAGAATTCTTGCTGTACTCTGCGGCAATTGCTTGGCGCTGGAATTGCGGGATCACTTGTTGACAATCCTGTGGGGAGTCTCCTTCGCCGGGATCGGTAAGGAAGTGACGTCGGGAATCGGTCGCCTTTTTTAACGGGACAGCGCTGCAGAACAAACATGCTGGCAGTCACGAGTAAAAAGGCAGCAAAATGACGCCACCGGAGCAGAGGAAGTCGCACCAGTGTGCTGGCGCGGCGCCGTGCTCGGCGACCACACCTGGCACTTTTGTTACCGGCGTGTTCGTAACACCAGCGCCGAGCGTTGCTATCTGCCTTTGATGTGGCTCGTCACTAGTGCTAATCTTTTGTTACCCGCAACTGTATACATTCGCCTCGGGAAGTAGTATATTTAGGCCAAAGCCTTTCTCGGCTCATGAGTGGCGTGGGCGGAAGCTGCAGACGGAAACTGTAGGCGGAAGTTGTCCGCATCAACTGTCAATCGTAAGTTGTGTGGTAAATAAAACAAATATGTAAAAGTTGATCAAGCAACAGATAAAATAAGCGGACATCTAATGAAATAAACCAGGAGTTAAAAAATAAAATCAAAAGTGAAATACAAAAAATAGACATACATATAAGGAAAGAATAAATTAGTGAAACGAAAATAACAAAAGAGAAAAAAGAAAAATTACAGAAAATAACAGAAAATCAAAAATGAAGAGAACAACAGGACAAGGAAAGGCTTTTTCATTTGCACCCTTAAGCAGATGTAAGTTCAATCCTGTAATTTTTTTGCGAGCACCCATGCCTGTCCTACCACTAGAGCGCTATTGACGGCCAATGAGGTGGAAAAATTTTCGTTTTATTGCGGTCTTGTCCATTAACCTGGTAATTTTCTTCAAAATTACGTTTTTGATTGGGGGAAGAAATAGTTTGCAGCATATATAGAAGTGCACCGCCTGCTTTTAAGGAGTCCATACTGCTGTGGCACTACAAGGACAAAGACCTAGACGGAGTGACGACAACACAAATTCTTGTGTTGTCACTCCGTCTACGTCCTTGTGGTGTGACAGCGCTATGAATTCGTACCAACTCGCCCAATTTTGGCCACTTAAGCAGTCCTCTGAAACGATGTCTTCTGGAAAGCTTGTAATACGCGAGCACTGAAACATCAAATATCAGATTTCTCCCATTTTTTTTTCTGTCCGAAGCCTTTCCGTGACCTTGAGGTTGCTCGCGAAGAGCAACCTTGGTCTCGCCAGGCCCACCGGTGCAGCACGTGCTGTCGAATCGCAGTGGCGCATCGCTCAACCGCGGCTGCACTGCGCCAAGAGGTGTAGGCGGAATCCCAGCGATCTATGAATGTAAAGTAGAGAGTAACCACACCCGCGTATATAGGTATTCACAAATTAACGCTATCGCGTAGTACTTTAGGGCGGAGCTTATGTCCGAGTGCGCCGATCTTTGCCTGATGCCTCCTTGACCTTGAAAACCGGGCTTCGAACCGACACAAAAGTGAAAACCGAAGTGCTAGCGCGCCTAATTTGCATTTGGCCTAAAGACGCTAAGTTTTCTGCCACGTTTTCATGAAAGTTGTGGTATCTGGAAAAACAAATTGTCGGACGCAACGCAGCAGTGGATGATATGCTTATTAAAAATAACGAATACCTCAGCGAAAAATATGGTGCCCAGGAATACGGATCTTTTCCATAGAGAGAGAGAATTAAAACATTTATTTCGGAAAAAAGAATTTCCAAGAGCTTGCTGGTCAGTGCCCCTACTCCAGGGCTCCGCTGACGGCATGAGGCTTGCGGACTAACTGGATGATCCATGCTTGCGGCTCCAGGTTGTCGCTGGTCGGGGCCGTCTTCCACTGCTCGTGTGCCGGGTATCGCGCTGTTGACGTTTTCTCTGCTCTTTGATGGTCTTCTGATTAGGTGAAATATAAGGCGGGGCATGCTCCCCCCCAAGGACAGTGACCGAGATATTTTCTGGGTCCAAACTTGTTTAATATGTAAAGATTAGAAAGTGTGTATTTTTCCTTCTCCATTGTATGCCTTGCGATGAAAACAATTGTTTGTGTGGTGGTAGGAAATGGCTTTCTTCCTAGGCGAAGGTGTTCTACCTAGTCACAGTACTTCCAAGGAGATGGGCGGAGAAATGATGGTGACCCGCCCAGTTTTTGAGCGCTCGGGCAAAATTATTTGCAACCTTATTTTTTGCCGAATTCCTTACTACCGACGCGAAGAGATAGAGCAGTCGGCGCAGGATCTGGTTTATCGCGCCGTAGTTGAACACTCAAAGTCGCCATGGGAGGCACCGGCGCTATTGTTGGAGAAGCCAGGTGGTTTCTCCCAAGACCTACTGAACTAGAGACCTGCACGTATGGCACTGTTAGAGCGCGCATGTTCTAGTTCATGCCTTTTGCCGCTAGGGAAGGGCACCTTCGGGTGCCATGGCGCTACAATTTACCTGTTGGGCAAGGTGGCGTTTGTTGTTTTACTTCAAGGATGTAATATTTTTGTCAGTTGTCTACGTTTCGAGTATTAATCATTCATCTATTCCCCAGCAGAGATGCCTGAAAGTCTCGCGCATGCATGCGCGCATATAGAAAATTCACCGCTAGGATTTAGATGTCATAACTGCATCGTTAATTACTAGGTATTAAAATAACAGGACAGGACAAATGCACAGGGAGGCGCGAAAGCAAATATCGCAGTCATACAAAGCAGAAGATGATGATGGTCATGACAGACGAAATGGTCTACCAAGCGCCCTCAACGGCCAAAGAGTTAACAAAAGTTGGCGCACGCAGTCCCATAGGACCCCGCCATATGTGCAGGTCTCTAGTTCTGTATGTCTTGGTTCCTACTACCCTGTAGTGGACTATTGCAAAGTCAATGCCGTAACTGATCAACTCATACCCCATCCGCAATACACAGGAAAAGCTTTCGCAGCTGGTCTCTGCCAAGTACTTCACGGTGGTGCATCTGGCCGCGAGTTATTGTTAGATGGACTCAGCAAATGCCTAGAGAACGGCATGCAATGCGCCCTCAGGGCTTTATAAATGGTAGAGGATGCATATGGGCCGGGTCAGCAGCCCTGCTTTCTGAAAGACTACCGCTGACGTTATCCTGGCAGGCCTTCTGGGAAAGATGTGCTTCGTGTACATGGATGACATAATCATAAACAGTGACCACTTTGACACCGAAAAGGCTTCGATGCGACTCGGAGGACCGGGCCTCAAGCTTAAGTCTTCAAACAGCCAAATCCTAATAAAATAGAGGTTAAATAGGTCGCCCACGTTGTTTCAGCTTACGGCGTCCGGCCTTACCGGGAGAAACTAAAATGTATCTCGCATTTTCCATCTTCGACTAGTGTCCGGCAGGTGCGGCAGTTTCTTGGCGGGATTGGCTATTAACGTAGGCACGAGAATCCGCCAAGCTAGTTAAGCCGCTATCCGCCTGAACCGCCAAGAACGTCGCTTTTCGCTAGTCAAAGGGTGGGAGGATACTTTTGGGTCTCAGGAGGCAGCTAATCAGTGCACCAGTGTTGCGCCAACCAGACATCAATTTGCAGTTCGCTGTGGTCACAGATGCGTCTAAGTTGGTGCCGTGCTTTCACAGATTATCGAGGCTAGAGAATATCCTCTAGCTTTTGCGAGCGACAGGTGACCCCACAAGGAAGCACGGAGTCACTGAGAGGAAGTGCCTCGCGGTTGTCTGGACTGTAAAGCACTTCAGCTGCTACAGTTACACCCGCCAGTCCAAGCTAGGCACAGACTGCTATCTTTTAAACTGGACGATGAATGCCAGACACCCCAGATCGTGGCTGGCTAGATTAAATTTACAGCTGCAAGAATAATCCTTTAAGGTCGAACATAAGTGAGGCTGAGTACACATGAACGCTGACGCGCTAGGCCGCCAAGCCACCCTGTTAGCTGTGTGCTATATTATCCCTGTAACTCACCCAGCCGATTTGTGCGAGTGCGCGGACAACGAGAAAAGCAAGACCAGAGACTGTACTTGAGAGATCGTCGTCATAACTAGGTCGTAGGCAGAAAGGCTTCTACGAGGCGTTTCCCGACGCGCCCTGCGCCATCCATTTTGGCGTAGCGAAAATGTTCAGGCGTGTGGAATGGTTTTACTTCTGGAGTAGCATGCGACAGGACATTAGAGAATACTACGCAAAGTGCCATTTCTGTCTAGAGAAAAAACACCCAGGGGTTGCAGGCAAGCACCAATTTAGTCGTTTCCTGAGGTTTCGGCTTCCTTCGAGCGGATTAGCACGGACATATTCGGCCTGTTGCCCACGACCATTTCCGAAAACTGATGCATACTAGCATTTGTAGATCACCTTTTAAAATCAGCGGAAGCGGTGGCAATTTCAAATCAAAAGGCATAGAAGGTTGGGCGACCTTGTCGAACAAATCGTGCTCCGACATGGACCATCACGGCTACTCGTAACAGACCGAGGAACCAGATTGGTGTCGGAGCTGATGAGGAGAGTATACGAGCTGCTTAAGATAAATAAGAAGACAACACCATACCATCATTCTTGCAACGGCGTGGGGGAACGACTAAACCAAACCGTGACCGGGTTCCTGTCGCATTTTGTCTCGCGCGACCGGCGTGACTGGAACTTGTGGATCCCCTCTGCGATGTTTGAATATAATTCTGCACCGCACAAAACCATGGTCGACACGTGATTCTTCCTCCTGTACGTTAGAGACACAGACCATCCCGTCCCAGAGTGTCCCCGTGGCGTCTCATACGCTTCACTGGGCGACTATAAGGTGGAGCTGGAATCACGATTGCGGGTTGCAAGGGTCACATCATGGGAGGCCTTAATGAAGGAGCCGGAGGCACGAAAGAGGCACGCGATCGCGGTGCCAGAGACGCGCCTTACCATGTGGGGGACATCGTGTACATTGAGAACTGAAAACGGCAGACAGGGTTAGCTAGGAACGTCCGGGAAAAGTGGAGAGGACCATGTGAGGTTGCCGAGAAGATTTTCCCAGTAACATTCAAAATGCGAGGCGTGAACCGACGCATGGGCACAATACATGCAAATCGCCTCAAGTTGGCAGCAGCTCCGTATTCACCAAATGAGCGAGGTGAAAGCCATGATTTAGATGCGGACTCCACTGAGGTGGAGTACACAGATAGTTTGCAGGAGGCGTCCTGTCCTGCATTTGTCCGACATGCTCCGGGGATTACGGAAGGAATTCCACCTAATATAATTCATCCATTGCTAGAAGACGAAGCGCGCAAGGTTGCCGCGCAGGTGACGCATGAGAATGCACCTGCAACGAGCGCCGCCGAGAACCATAGCACACAAAGTGGCACAGACCTACCAGGTACGACTTGTGAATGCCGATAGCAGCTGAAAAAGCGGAGAGCTAAATCGAACTAATGGCATCTACCAAGCAAAGTTGAGAAATGGCTAGATCTGTATTATATTATAACTAATAACGCTGTTCATGTTCATGATCTAAGATACTAGATTTGCCAGTTATGTCTGTTCCCGCGAAGTAGTACCTTCACAGGAGAGCATTCACTGTTTTATAACATACTTGCCTTCCTTAGGCTGTTCCCTTTTTTGTTCTTTTTATTTATTGCGTCGGGATCGGAATGAAAGTGGGAGCTCCTTTGTAAATAGTGCAATCTTATAGCCAACCGGAAGCCTTTATGGTTAAACTCGTGGCCTTTCCCTCTTCTCTGTATCTATCTATCCGTTTATATCGTCCTGTCTGGGCTAAACGGAGAGGCTTGTGTGCTGGGTTTCAGGCGTTTATCTGAGCAAGAATTTCAGTGCTGCTCTGTGACACGCCTATTTATGCCTTCCAGGGCATGGTGTTGTGCGGCAGTGCTGCGTGGAGTGAAGGTGTGCTTTCGAACCCATCGTAATGCTGCGAGGCTACTGAAAACTGCTTCATTGTATGGACCTCAAAACTACGGAGAACATTTTCTGGGCGGTGAGCGAGTGTAGAGTACGATTCGCGTCTCCGGAGGGCCACTATTCTCCGCGAAATCTTCCATTCATGGGACCTTGTAGGCGTTTGGAGCAAGAGACTGTATGGCGCCAGGAATTGTCTATTGTCGGGGCCAATGCTCATTAGGAATCCAAAGGCCGACAACCTGGTCATCATCTTCGTTCCCACGCGGAAAGACATGAAACTGGGCAATCACATAGCGGATAATGGACAGGGGCGCCGGCGCTAAGAGGAATGCGATGAAGATGCTCCAGCCTGGAAGGATGGGTCGCCCGAATGGACTGCAGAAGAAAGGAAAAAAATCTAGCCAGTATGGGCGGCTAGCAAGAAACGAGATGACACCGCTGGCAGTAGGTCCTCCAGCGACCCAAGCGCAAGCCATCAGAGAGAAGCTTAGCTCCTGCGACCGGACAAGGTCAACTCATTAGTACCTCGTTTCCTTCTGACGAAGCCTCCGGATCCAACGCAGCGGCATGTGAACTTGGGCATACTAGTCTCTTCATCATGTACTCTATAGCATGCGATTATTGAATATATTGTTTTGTTCCAACTGATTCTAGCGGTGCCCCTTGGCCTCGCCGACCCGTGTGGACCTGCGCAGTATGTTGGGCACTCAAAGCATAGATGGGCTCTTCTGCTTGTCGGTGACAGCTATCGTGAAGAGTTAGCCGTTGGGCTAGTTTGTATTCTAGTTTTAAGTGCATTTTTTTCCAGCGCAGGGGCACAAGGCCCGAGAAGGTAACAAGAAAGACGAGAAGAAGGTCAAACACTTCCTTAGCCTTGTGCCGTTGCGCTGGAAAACTATGCTGTTAAAGCTATCGAGAACTCGCCTACCTCGGCATAGGCCCCAATGTCCACGCAGGCTGCTTTGTGATCCTTGATAGTGTGGTTGGAATAATTTTTGGAAGGAATGGAAACAGAAGTGAGGGGACGAAGGACGACGCTGGCAATGTATAAACAGTTTTGTTCACGATAACGAAAAAGGTATATACATTTTTCCTTTTACACAGAAACTGCTTACACGTGCTGCGCAAAAATCCCTTCTCTTCGGCTGGCAGATTCAGTGAAGGCCATTGCATCCTTAATTTCACCCAACAGTATGTTTTTGCCGTTTTGAATCGCCGTGGTCAGCATAACTTTCACTTTGCACTTGTGCTTCCGATGATGATTTACAAGGTAACTAATTAGAACCTCTTTGAGTTATACCACGCGTTTTCGGATTCTGTCATTAACACACGGGCCACATTTGCTGATGCAATATTGCCCAAACGAGAGCGAAATCTTGTACATTGTTCACGTATTATTTCTCTTCAAGCAAGTGTGACGGACGCTGCTCTCGTTAACATGGTGGCACATAGAGTAAATCTTGTTTGGGGCGGAATACGGGCTTTGTCCGCAAATTTGAGGCTATCTTTTTCAAGTAGTATGTGCTGCCGTGGATATATGGGAACCTATCGTAAAGTCTCCTTTCCTCTGTGGAGCTGGTGCCATCTGGCGTGTCCTTTTGGCTGCACTGACGTTCTAACTTTTGCGGAATTGTTTCGCTGGAGGCAGCTATCTGGCTATAGTTTGCTTATCTGACTATTGCAGCTCACTGCCGTTTTGTGCACACAGCATCTCTCTGATGCCGAGAAGAGCACCGTGGTTTCGAGGGTCGACTTCACCATTTTCGAGTGCCCAGGCTCTCTTGAAAATAGACCTTTTCGAGGCCTCGTTTCATTGTGCTCAAACAAATACGACCTACGTATTAAATTCGAATGACAGGTCTAGAAGGTAATTAATAGTCCGGTCTTGATGGACGTCATTGGTGGAAGTTGTTTTGTGTCAGTCAGCCTCTACGGTCCTCAGAACCTCTTCCCTGCGTTCACCGGCAGGCCTTTTTATGTCCCGCTTAGTAAGAACTGCAAAATCATCGGTGCACTAATACATGACGAATACGAGGTTGCCATTCATAGAGACTTTCACTTTCCTTCCAATTCTGGCCAAGTACAAGTTGCAAACTTAGGGGGTGAGCTTGGATCTTTAAAAAATTCTGCTTTTTTGCACATAGTCGTGCTCGTTCCATATTACCACTGTGGATTCCTGGTAAGCCTGCAGGAGCTCGAGTAAAGAATTTATGGAAATGGTACTACGATTCTGAAGCGATACATGAGCACCTTCTTCTATTGATCGTCGCAAGATCCGCAGAACTGTTTAGTATAGAATTAAATATTACATTTCTTGGACATCAGTGGAGAAACCAGATGTGACGGCACCCTCATTGCCTTGAACATAGTTCACCACAGGCACCGAATTCTTGATTCAGTAGGCGCCGTGTAACTCAGCGTTCTATGAATGGCCAGAAATGTATGACTGCACCTCTGGTGTTCGTGCTTGTTGATGAGGTTTCACCTGTAAAAATATAGACAGAGTGGATCCCTTTCCTCCATTTAGATTTAAGGTTCCGGTGCTGCAGGTTCAGAACATAGCTCTTATCTTTTTGGTCTCATTTTTCTTCGCGTGATTGAAGTTCTTTAAGAGGGTTTCCGTCGCATTCTTTCCGAAGGTGCAGATGTCAGGCACCACGAATTCACCTCTTTGTTGGCGATCCATTGCACAGGGCCTTTGTCTCGTCGTTCACGTACCGCAGAAGCATACGACAGCCAATTTCGTTCCTGAGGCCTCGGTTTTGCTACACTCTCGATGCCCTCGACTACGTTACATTGATACCGATCTTGTGGAACCCCGGACTCAACGCATCACACAAGAGCGGCCGTTTCCGGCGTACTTAGCTTAGGTTTAATGGCGAATTTTGGGTCCTATTCTAACACTTTTGCAGCCCGAGGTGTTTGGTTCTCTTTAAAACACTTAACTTCTGTGTTATTTGCTTGTCAGGCATTATAAAATTATTTTAGCTCCAAGATTACGCACAAAAGAACATTTAACAAGGGCCTTTGTCACAGCTGTTAAATGAGGTGCAAGCGGTCGATGTATATACCTTCCAAAAGCCCGTACAAGCCCAGAAATAATTGTCAGCAAAAAGCATTGTCACAGTAAACATAAAAAGAACTTCTTCTCAGCCGTAAATTGAAAAGGTAATGTGCCACTGGCACAGTTCGAACTAGCTTTTCTTCAAAATTTCACGAGGTGTTTGTCTTCTGCCTCTGGCCAGGATCTTTTCACCGAGGAGCCATGTAATACATGACGAAACGTAGCACTCGACAAGACAGGACAAAGCGAAGAGGACGCCACAGTGGACACCGCGAGCGCATTTTTCGTCACGATACACCAGCTCGCCGCAACAGCTGCCTTTATCGTGGCATACAATTAGTGTAATCCCTGCAGTCTTCTGCTATGCGCTGAGCATCATTAGCTTTTATATCGTCTGCATGTTCTCTCTAGGTTCCAGAAGTGCGCATGCACACGGGTTTTGGCAGGGTAAATAGGTCGACCATTTCATTTCGTTAAACAATTTTGACTATTTGAACTTCTTGTAGCCTTCCTTGTGTGTAGCCCTGACATTAATTTTTTTATATTATTAGGGTAATATTTTTTGTGTTTTGAACTTGTATCTTCTTTTTAGTGGTTTCCAGTCACGATAGGTGCTGTCTCAGGTGTTCTGTAGTAATCCATTTTGACCAAAGGTGCCCCGTTGTAACCTTTGTTGCCACAAGGGACGTAGGATATTTCATATGGTTGGAGAGACTGGCTAGCAAGTAGTCTTTCAGCAGACGTATCTGGCGCCACACCTTGAATTTGATGATATTGAAATAGATGTTTTTGAGTGGGCGATATGGCACTGCCCAAAGTGGATGTTATACTAATGAAAGAACACGAGATCATGTAGCCTTCGTCAAAGGAGCCCCAAATAGTAACATTGCATGCATCATTGGCACCAGAAGTGCAAAGTATAACTTATGCAGGTCACGGCGATTGCAAAAGGCAGAAAAATATTTGTGGGAAAAATTAGCGAAGCCACTGCCCCCGACAATGGCGGGTAAGTATGTGTCAACCTGCCTTTATTGAATCTTACGACCACAGAGATGTATAAAATGCTACTTTTACTCCATTTATGGTGTAAAAGAACAGAAAATGTCATATGTAAAGCCTCTCTTGTAAACCTCTCCCCCAAAAGGTCCTACACTTGTGCCGCACGTGGTTCATACGCTTAGGTATTATCTTCACAAGAATCTTCTGTCTTGCAGGTGTCTGGATTTAACTTTGTCGCAGTTGCGCTTAGTGCCTAACATAGCATCATTCTCGGAATAATTTTCCTGCTCAGCGGCGTTTTTTTCGGCATTGTTTTTTACTCTCCTGAACTGCCTCCCTGAGCTTCTCGAAGGTAGCTACCCCAAGCACTCAAAGACATTCCGTTGATTTGCTTGCTAGGAGGTATAGGGCCGCTTATTGGCTCCCTTTATAAAGGTGTCAACGACCGTCCTATCCACGATTCTAAAGGCTTAATAGGGAAGTCCGTAGGTAATCTTGCTCACGACTAGGGCTTGGACAAGGTAGAGGGTGTCTTGCTGTACTATCCTCTAGAGGTGCCTAGTTACACTTATAGTCAGCCTTGAAATTTGCCTCACTGTGGCTTTGAATGCCTAGACCGTAGAATGTGCTCTGAAATTTACTGTAACCATAGCCCGAAACCAGTGATATTGTATTTCTTTGCAGAACATTTCTCACAGCAGTCCAAGAGAGACATTAGCAATGATCACGTAAGAGAAAGCAACCATCGCCGTCTGCAGTTCTCCATGTGCGAGATCGCATGTGCAAACAAATCATCCTTAAAGGGTCCGTGACCAAGTTTAGTGATTGAAGATATAAACAGACGAAATGCACACATCGGGCGTCATTCATCATCTCTGTAAAGTGCCGCAGCCATGCACATCGCCTGGAGTTCAGAAAGTTCTCATTAAACCCCTTTCGCGTTTCCTTTCGACAAAGCCAATCACCTCAACCTCTGAGCTGGCATCCGAGCATTGGCAGTGACATCTTAAAGAAAGGCAAACCACTCGTCTATCGGTATCCGAATAACAGGTGAAGCCTGGGCGAAGCCAATGTTTTGACGTCAGTTGGTATTACGTACGAAGTCGCGTCGTCTGCTTGGTGCGCGCGCGCTTTCCGTCGGACCATTTATCTCTGTGCACGCATAAACGCACGCAAAAACTAAGCTTTTAATTTCTTGTTCCAATTAATGCCTGGTTCAGCGTGTTATGTGGGCTTTGGCGTTCGTATAGTCTTCCACTCAAACATAATTTTTCCTTTTAGAGCGATCGTACCATAAATGTCTTCGTACTAATCTAAAGTACGGTGCTACCCAAAAGTGCGCGCGAACTGAGTGCACTAAGCCTTTCCGCTGGTGGATATGAAAAACAGTTTTCCTTTTTTAACAGTGCACCAACAACCCTGAATCTGAATCGAAGCACTCTTTTGTTGTGTCCGTTATTACAAGGGCATGTTTCAGTGATTCGCGCAATTATTTTTTGATCCGAAATGACGGGCATTGAGGAGCGGAGAATCCGCGTTTAATTTAGCTTCAGATTTAAGAATGCTGCTGCAGAATTCATCTTATGGTATAGAATGCTATTAGAGCTAATTGCATTATTCAAAGCAATATGTTTTAGTGGCAGAAAGACTTCGAAGACTGTGGTCGAAGATAACACCGAAAGGAATACCGGAAGGTTACGAGGCTGTCCTTGCAGATTGGCGGCGCACCATCAGCGACGTCTTTTGTATTGTAGGAAAGTAGTACTGCGCTCTTTCGGGATAGTTTTCTAAACAAACGACAAGGAGAGCTAAAGGAAAATAACTGGCTGCTCTAATGTGGAAAGAGGCCCGCTCTGACATCAATTGTGCGACGGTTCCGGAATTCCAAGAACATAACAAAGCTTCGGCGTCTTCTCTATTCACCAGAAAAACGTTGATATGTCGTAACAGCTTAATTTTCTAGTAGTGAAAGCGCCTAGCCAAGAACCCAGGGATTTTCTCCGCATATTCTTCCGTGAAGAGTGTGCTGCTAATCTCAATTGGCCAGGTGACATTTTAAATGAAAGAAGCGCGCATTCAGACCACGAGAATTTTATCTCTTATCTGCCTTCGGATAACTTTGCTGGGAAGTTGAGCAATTGTTTGGCTTCTCCCAGCCGCGTAGTGGCTCTCAGACATCACAACCTGGAGGATGACAATCAAGCAGCATTTGTTATGGAACAGAGAGGAAAAGCTTCGCCGGCTGCGTTGTAAAGAAGCTTTTAAATGCTTCACACTACTTTCTAGAGAGAAGTCCATTTGCACAGTGGCTCATTCAACGCCTCTCGTAGGTGAATACACCTCTTCTACGGCGCCAAAGTGCAAATGGAAAAAGGCTCCCACTAATCAAACGCGTGGTTTTTATCGGCCGTGCTACCAGTGATGCGCCTTTCAGACTTCCCCGTGAAGGAAGAAAGGTCAAGTGTCAGGATGTGTGGCTGGGGCATTTTGCCACAGATGCGCCTGTGTTGATCCCGATCTGCCTTCTTTTTAATATGCTTGGCAAATAAGCCCTGTGGGAAATCTTGGTTCCTGTTCGGAAGAACAAGAGGAGCCCTGCCCACCTTTATCGTCCTTACTGGCAGCTCTCTTATTCCTACTCGGTTCTACCGCCAGGTTGGTGCTATATTTTGGTGGCTTCAGTGCGTGGTTTTTTCTCAAGAGGAATTTACGCGATGCTAACTTGGGGCAGTCGTGCATATGATTAATTACGCTAACAACAAATGACACAAAGAGCAATCAGCCTGCTACACAGAAGGAGCAACGTGAATGTATGCGGAAGCATATCTGTCGATCCTGTAAGTTGAAAAGCGTTGCTTTCGGTTGCATTTTATTCCACTGTTTTTGTTTAGCGAGGTTGACATTTGAAAGATTTTCTGCAGTTCCACTGGCCTTTCGTTAGTCAGATCGTTTTCAATCCTGCTTGTCTTTCCCTCACGGAACATAGATATAAAACTGCCGTAAAATAGGGAAAAAAATGCTCAAATTCCCAGTAAAGATTGGAACAGGGAACGGCCTTTTTTGACATTAGCATTTCCCGAGCATATTCCTAAGAAAATAGTTCAAGTAGCAGTATAAAAGTCCTAAGCCAAGTGTACCTGGCACGATATTGCAAAACGGACCTTATTGTTGGCAGAAGGAGGGAGGAGGACCGGCACGTCATTAGGTCTAACCGGGTCTATAAAATTATCGTACTCACCAATAGTACAAAATTATAGATGAAGAACATTCCGGTATTCTCAGCCGCACAAACCTGCCAACATATAGAGGAAGCTGCCACTTGGAGAAAATAAGACAGGTTCTTACCCAAACCTACACATACTAAACAAAATGCACCCTACGGTATACGCGGGCAAATATCTTTGGCGCTTGGAAGAACCCACTCTATATCACATCACATAGTCCTGTCAAAACATAGACATGGTCCCAAAATTACAAAATCCGAGGGTGGAGGAGTGGGAGGTACTGCTGTCCAGCGACTGCTGCGAAGGCCAACAAGGTCTAGTTCAGCGAGGTCAACAGGCGGACGTGACCAGCGGAGCCTTGGACTGAGGGCAACCGACCATTGATTAAATTGGATCAGCTCGACAGAGAAGACTCCTGGGGATACAACCAAGGAGAGCACATCTCTGAAGATGACTCAAACCGCAGAGTAGAATAAAGGTTCCTCCTCCTCGTCCATCACTTCACCGAGTGGCAGAAGCTGCAAATTCGGGCTACCAACTTTTAAATGGGAATAAAACTCACCGGGAACCGGACTTGGCTGATGTGTGTCAGCAGCTTCCAGGCAGAAATTGGCCGGAGCTGGCAACTCGGGCTACAAATACTGAGATGAGAATCGAACCCCCCAGGACCCGAGTCAGAGCCGCTACTCCTATTGCCATGCAGGGACGTTCATGAGGAGCGGAGCTTTATACCTCTTTCACTCCTGCAAACATGGACCGCATACATCACGCTCCTCCTCACAAGCATGCCTCTGGCAGGTGCTAGCTGCCTGGTGACATCGCCGGGCGGGCCGTGGGATGAGTCAAAACCGACTCGGCCCACTCGCAAAATAAAACCGCAAAGTCCTTAAACGTGGCTGGACAGTCAGGTTTTCGACGCGGTCCCACAGCCGTTTTGGAAGCGGCCTTTTTGGCGGGGCCAAACCGGGTCTAAATTTTTTCACACCCCCGCTAACTCCGCACGGATTTCAAAACCACCGCCATATCAATCCTCACACTTGATAGGTATTCGCAGGTATTCGCCAAAGCTTGGACGCGATAGCTAACCGGGCCGCTAGCTCGCAGAAAACAGCAGGGTTAATGATAATACTAAATAAACTCAATATAACGTCTGGGTTTGAGTACCAACGAATAACACAGTAGCAACGGATAATACAACAGATAATAAAGCCTAAAATACTGTGATCCAAAGATCTTCATCCATGAAAACTTAACCAGACACAACCGAGAACTGCTTCTGGCAACAAAAAACGGGGTGAAATGGCCCAAGTTCAAATATGTATGGTATACCCATGGGAAGGTTCTTGTGCGAATGACGGATGGGGCAAACGCCATCCTTATTAAATGCCTTGAGGACCTTGATCGCCTTCAGCCAAAATGAAGTGTGTACTGATTGCTATATTTAAGGGAAGAGGGCAAAGATGTATGAGCACACCTTTTACTCACCGGACGATCTGAACATTACGGTATCTAATTTTAGGTCTTCCTTACTAAAATGTGTACACCTAAAGGCAAGATCTGTTCGCAACAAAATATTTTCTTTCGAAGCATTCTTCAGTAAATTTTCTTTTAGCTTTTCTGTTTTTATGTTCAGTGAAACATGGAGCACGAACGAGAGTGACGTTTTCACAATGAAAGGCTACAATACGTACAACATAAACCGGCCTTGTAGTCGCGGAGGT